>NC_061120.1:32994324-33129444 GCF_002878395.1 Capsicum annuum | reverse complement strand
ATATATATATATATTTAAAAAAACCGACCACATGTGGTCGGTTTTTAAAAAGCTACCACTCTTTTCCAACCACGCATTTTGATCACTTTTGTGGTCGCAAAAATAGAAAAACCGACCATATGTGGTCTATTTTTGTGGTCGATTTTTCTATTTTTTTTAGTAGTGAGGTTCAAAATATACAAAAAGGGAGCATAAAGAAACAATAAAGACAAAATATACAAGAAAACTCAACCCTCTAACCTAGTGTCACCAGTGCAAGAGCTACTAAGTACTAAAATACAGACTAAACTTATATCAGTCTGTACACGAAATACAAAAATGCAGATAATAGATATTGAAAAGAAGCGTGTAAGCATCTGAAAGTCAAGTGCTCACCACAAATTTGCATAGTGACTCCTGAATGAGCAGAATCTGTGGGAAAGATTCGCACAAAGATCTGCATAAAGAAAAAAATGCAAAAGTGTAATATAAGTATCAAAACACACGATATAAATAGGGATCATAGACCGACCGAGCTCTAAAGATAATATAAAGTATAAATATGATGAGAAAAGGTACGCAAACATAACAGCTACCTAGCGGTCTATCATAATAAGGATCAAACTAAAAATAATTGAAGTAATATGCATAGAATAGTTATACAGTTAAATATCCAGTGCGAGAAACTAAACAAAGAAATTGACCGAAAACGTCCCTCGAACTGAATTATTAAGGTGATAGAGTTTCCTTCCAAAGTAGAATTTAGTGAATAAAATTGATACAAATCCTTTGAAAACCAAAAAGGAAATCCAGTGATACATATCCTTCAAAAGTTCAACATCGGTGATAAGACCCAACCGAACTCTCCAAGAACTGAACCACTTTCCTGGCAAGTCACAAATACAGTGTAGCAACTACATGAAGACTCAAAACAAGAAAAATCCCAAAAATTTTAATAATAACCCAGGGTCAATACAAATAACTAACTGAATCAATAAATTATATACATTATTATAATTATTTGGACATATGATATTAATTATTCATAAAAAGCATTAATAATTTATATATTTTAATCATTAATTTAATTTAATCTACTTATATTATATATACACAAACTTAACTCTAAAATATGCTCAAACTTAATTTAATTTATATATTTTAAATTTTGTTAATTAAAAAATATGCTCAAACTTAACACTAAGTCCACTTGTCTATATATGGTGTAACCTATTAGCCGTTTTTCATTTGAGAAAAGTCCATAGTTGCCCCTCTACTGTGATACCTTGTGTCGGTATATTATGATACCCTATCGGTATCTTATAGGACTAAACACGCTTTTAGAAAAAAATGTAAACACCTAATGTTTTACCAAATTTAGGGATCGTTTGATTTGAAAACAAGTTATATCGGAATTAGTTATATTGAAATAAGTTATGCTGGTATTATTTTTTAGTAGTTATTTAGTTTATGATACTAAAAATAATATATAGTGCATTATTTATAAAAATATATTTCTTGTTTACAAAAATAACCCTCACTTTAGTCAATTATTTTTATGTTTGTATTTATATGATTTTTGTTTGTATTTATATGATTTTTTTCCCCCTCAAATTAGAAATTCATATGTCTCTTTTACATAGCTAGAATATGTCTCTTTTACATAGCTAGAAATTCATATATCTCTTTTCCCATCAATATATTGTTTGTATTTATATTTTTTTTTTCTCTTTTTTCCATCCGTAACTATGGCCATTGGTTCTCATCGCCTATCTCAGCTGGTGTGTTGAGTCCATGATTCAATATATTAATTTAGTAGATATCAAGAGCCTAGCAGTAACAAGCAGAAGCGGAATAAATTTTACTGCAATATATATATATATATATATATATATATATATATAAATCTATATCTATAATCTATAATATATTAAAAGTGTGAAGACCCTTAGAAAAGTGATTTGAACTTTTTGCCCTTCATTTAAATATTGTCCTTCAGATAAAAGCGTTTTTTACTATTTACCTAATAATATTTAATTAATTTTAGGACTTCAAACCCAACTAAAATCGAATTCTTCCCCCCTCCCCCCCCCCCCTCCCTTTTAGGACTACGTATTTTTCTTTTTTAAATAAACTCTATTTTGTATTAAATAAAAGGAAAGTAAAAGTCTATCAAAAACTAAAAAGGGTTAAAAATAATCACTCTTATTTGTGTTAGTTTAGTTTAGTTGGAATTTAAAATATTCTATTATTGATAAATAATTAATGAAAAAAGTAAAAATCAATCATATTTATATAATTTCTTTATTGAGGAAAAAAGTTTTGAACTTCTATAAATTGAGAATTCTTTTAGAAAAACACAAAAATATCTAATATGAACATATGGAACAAGATATATTTATTTTTGTTCTTAAATGATTCTTTATTATTTGATTTGAATTTTCTTCTTTTTTTTGATCGCCAAGATACGTCAAAGAAATATATTTTTGTAATATTTAATTTACTTAGATGCATTGATTTCGTAGTTTTCTTTTTTCCAATTTTGTAGGTATCTTGAAGATGAATGATGATTATGATGATATAGACAATTAATGATCAAAATTTTGAGTCATATAAAATTTTATGATTATTTTTTCTTTCTAAAACACCAATAGTAATTTAAGGGGTTGTCAATATATTTTAAATCTACCTCATTTGTATCTTTGATATTTACAACTACTATATATCTAATTAAATAAATTCTCTTACTATTTGAATAAATATCGTATTTAGTGTAGCATTTAAATTCACTTGAGAAAGTGGAAAGAAAAGGGTTTGGGGGTATTTTTGACATTTACAATTTTATCCAAGGATAAATTAACTTGGGATAACTTATACCACCAAATATGTGTTATAACTTATCCCGGGATTATTATTAGTCTCGAGATAAGTTATCCCGAGTATTGCCAACCAAACAATGTATAAAAATGTTTATTCTAGAACTATTTTTTGTTCCCGAAATAATTTACCTTAGTACCTCACACCAAACGACCCCTTAAGGTTTCACGCCATTTTAGTGTTTAAATATTTTATTTTTAGTTCTAAATTAGATATTTCAATTTTATCTTATTTTTTAAAAAAGTTTGTTTTAAAAGTTTTGAAAACTACAAAATAGAGTTGTAGACACGTGATTTTGAATCCTCCTCAAATTTTAACTTATTTTTTATATTAAATATTTATATTTGGTATATTATTATTTAAATTCTTATTTTATTTTAATAATTTTTTCATTAAAAGATAAATAATTAAATAAAGTTAATTTTTAGATATTTTATTTTTATCATAATTTAAAAAAATATAAAAATTCAATATATATATATATATATATATATATATATATATATATATTATTCATTCTAAATTTTAATAAATAAATTAATAGTTTAATATTATTTTATTATACTTATTTTTGTCTATTTATAAATTGTTATTTTGTTTTGTTAAATATAAAATTAATTAATTATTATTCTATTTATTATTATTATTTTATTATTTCATTTATTTATTTTTATTTATTTGTTATTATTATTTTTTTATTTATTATTATTATTATTTTCTACTAAAAAATAATTTAATTAATCAATTTAAATTTTAAATATTCCCTCCCTATTATCTGTTCCCCCAATATTTTTCTGTACTTAAGGACTTTCACTTTCAGAAAAGAAAAAGGGGAACTACACTATATCAGACAAAAATCAAAAACTATCATTATCAAATACTGTAATAAAAACCAAAAAAAAAAAAAATTCAAGAAACTTATTGAGAAGAGAGAACGTACATGGACACAGACTGAAAAAAAATTATACGGCAAAGAGAGAAAAAAAAAAATTATATGATAAAGAGAGTGAAAAATCAAAGAATTCAACAGTTTTTCGATTGAAGTTTTCGATGACAATATTCTTGCTTTAGTATTTGTTTAATTCATCAGATAGGTTTTATTTTTTTTTATAATGTTATTTCATAAATTTTATTGATATAAACCAAAGTATTTAAATAGATTCATACACTGTTAGTATGATTTGTGAATTGATTATATGAATTATCTGCTATTATATGTCATAGAATTAAGTTGTGGAATGAAAAATACATGTACACAAATAGTGAAAAAATATATCAATAAAAAATAATCAGCACATCTGCACATTCACATTTTATTCACAGACTGACTTCCATCTTCGTATTGACTAAAATTTATGTACTCCATACACGACAATACATATCAGGTTATGTATGTACACAAGTATATGTTTATTCTTTAACAGATACATACACTGATGCACCAAAGAAGAAGAAAAAATCAGTTAAAAAATAGACTAAAATTGAATAGAAAAATCAGTAAGTAGAAGAATGAATGAAAAATATTTAATTTTCTTGAATTATTCCGGCAAGTCCACACCGGGAACTCACCGGAAATCTCTGAATCAGCCACTGTCCTCCTCTATTTTCGTCGCCGGCGACCCCATTAATGGCAAAGCCATGGCCGATGGTACACAGCCGCCAGCCAGCGCCATCCCTTTCTCCTTTCTCCCTCTCCCTCGCCGTCAGTCTACCAACCATCTTTTATTATATGTATTCATATATGTATATAATATATGGTCTCTCATGTTTCCCAAGATATATATTACTAGTATTTTAATATATATAGTCATATATGTATATAATATAATATGTCTCTCATGTTTCTCACACCTTCCCCTCGGTCAACTGAATTCCTTACCCAATTTTCTATTTTCACAGACCAATAAAGAGTCATTTCTTTTGACTAGAGATTCAATAAGGTGACTTGGAACACAATAACTCAATTCCAAGTGACGACTCTATAACTAAAATAATCCCTATTCAAAACCGTCACTTTAATTGGAAAAATTTTTCGACTCGATCCCTGGGCGAAAAAGGGGTGTGACATCTCTGGTGACTACGCTGGGGAATAATAAGAATTCGAGCTTTTTATATTGACTTATACTTGCTTTAATTATTGTTGATATTGCGTTTGTTCGCCTTATGTGCTACTTGTCTCTTATTTACCGCTTTGATATTGATTGAACTATATTATATACTGTCTTCTCTTGCGCACCTCTCTGAGTCTCTGAAATAGGATAGAAGGAATGCAGTACATGCATCCTACTTTCTTTTTGAGATAGCTGGAGTGTTAAAGCACCTGGTGAAGGATTATAGTCACACATATTAGGCGGGGTTCGAATCGATAACGAAGGCGGTGCCTGCTACCGACCAAGTTGTCCCTCCCCGGCTCGAGTGTCCGCTCACTCGGGTAAGCCAGTCTAGACACCTATCCCTATTAGGCTTAAACATAGAAGAACTGAAAAATCAGAATCTGGTTATCCCTATTAGGTTCCGCTTTATTTGCATCATATGCATTTGACTTAGCGAGACTTGGTACAGGGGCCGGGTCTGTCTAGGACAGGTGACCTACTTTATAAAGACCAACATGTACATCTTACGTGCTCTTTGATAATTGTTAGGAAGGTTGTTTGTTTGTTGACCGGCTTTAGGAAACTTTAAAATGCAAGAGATTAAATTATCCTCACATTTAGTGAATCATTTAAAAAAAAAACAGAAAAATTTTATTTTTTAAAAGAAAGGAAAAATTTTAGTAACATAGTTTTACGATCTTCATGAACTACGAGGGTATGATTCTCACTCTTTAGTGAGATACATAGGAAATCCTGCTCGGGATACGACCCTGTATTTTAAAAAGAAATACATATATTTATTCATAAATTTATTGAAGGATGTTTTTGAAAAATAATAGAATTAAAATTAATCATTTTCATGAATATTATTATCTTTTTTCCTTTTTATCCTCAAAATTAATTTTAATACAAATCTTAATAGCCTGAACCTTTCGGGGTCGTGAGCTGAATTTTTATAAAGTCATAAAATATGTAGATGTATATCTTAACAGTCCTGAACCTTTAGGGTCGTGAGGCTGAATTTTAGTTTTTACAACTTCATACATAAAACAATCATTCTTCTTTTCTTTATTTCTAAGTCATTTTGTTTTTGTTCTTTTAAGTGTACTTAGGCCTCATTTATTTGCACTTAATGGAGGTCTGAATCTGAATGGTTCAGACTTCAGTTCATTAAGTGCATTTGTTTTTTTTATAACTGTCTCTCAATGTGTCTGAAATCCTCTGAATCAATCAGATATGAAAAAGAGTCTGAATACTATTCAGACTCTTTTTAAAACATGATATATTCCCTCAAAACTCTCACTTTGTTATTTTCCTCTCTATATACGTAGTATTCAGACTCTTTTTAAAACATGATATATTCCCTCAAAACTCTCTCACTTTGTTATTTTCCTCTCTCTATACGTATAAAATGAATCAAAATAACTTAATTTATTATCAAATGAACTATAATGCAATGGATTATAATACTAGTAATTCACATATTGAATTATTTATTTTCCTATCTCATTTGACAATTATTTATTTTTCTCTCACTTTGTTATTAAAAATATTGAACTATTCTAATAATTATAACTTACACCTCAAAACTCTCTCACTGTTGTAGTAATTCATTTTATAATTACTTATCACAATAATTTTTAATTGATATATCTTTTTTTAATAATTTAGATATTTCAATGTTTATATTTAACATAATTTATTTATTTATATTTTTAAATATTTTAATTATCACTCAAATAATGTTTGTTGTTTAAGTTAATACTTTATCTAAATATTTTTTCATATAATATTTTATTACTTTTTAAATTTGAATTGCATATTTAATACAAATAAATAAATTACATATATTCAGATGTTAAAAAAACAAACAGTTTTAATCATTCAGTATCTAGATCTAGAAACAACATCTTAATCATTCAGACATTCATTCAGATTCAGACGTCTTAATCTTAAAAAAACAAATGCACCCTTAGGGGGTATTGTCTCCAAACATATAGTTAAAATTGTCTAGGGATTTGTTATTGCAAAATTTTCAATAGAGTCGATTTAAATGAGTGTTTTTCCTAAAAAAATACTTTCATTCATGTTCCTCTCACTTTCATTTTTAATAAATTGTTCTTTGCATCCAAGTCCCAATTTAAAAGACTGCACTAGTTCTCACGAGTCAAGTTAAAAAATTCTTTTCAAAAATTAATAAATTAAGTTCTGCATAGTTCCAGACATTTATTAATCTCATGTCCTGGTCAATAGGTATAAAATGTCTCTTCCTGTTCGTGGAAAGAGTCAAAAGAGAAAAAGGGATGGGAGTATACCGTTTAAGATTGTGGATTGTACCCCTTTGCAGCTTTGTTGTGGTGGAACGAAATAGATAAATTTGATTATGATGAGATACATAAGTATTTGGATTTTTGACGAGTATCATGACAATAAAGCCTAATAGGGAGGTGATTGATGCATTACTAACTTTCTGGGACCCGAAGAATAATGTGTTTCGCTTTTCAAATTTCGAGTTGACTCCGACTATAGAGGAGATAGCGGCCTAGGTTAGATATGGGGATATGCATCAAAAGAAACTTATAGCCCCCAGGCTCATCTCGATAAATAGATTTTGCAAGCTCATGAACATACGAAACTCAAAAGAAAAATCAATGAAAAAAGGTTGGGTCTCCTTGCAGTTTTTGTATGACAGATATGGAAAGCAAGAAGGGTTTGAAAAGTATGGTAAACAACTTTGTAATAAGAGGAGTTTTGAGTCTTGGAAAATTCACAAACGATTTGCATTCATGGTAACCTTTTTAGGCACTATGGTCTTCCCAAAGAGAGAAAAAAAATTAATATTCGTTTAGCTGGAGTGATGCATATACTGATTAAGAAAGATTAAACTATGGTACTAATGATCTTGGCAGATATCTACCGTGCTTTGACCGTTTGTCAGAAAGGAAAGAGTTTTTCGAAGGATGTAATATCTTGTTACAGATGTGGATTGTGGATCATCTTTACCGATGTCCTACAATGGGAAGATTTAGTCCTGAAAGATTCAATCGCATCAAATATTACAAAGAGAGGTTAGAGAAATATAAGTGTCCAGAAGGAATTAGAGATTGGGATAAGCTTTTTCATTCTCTGACAACAGATAAAATCACTTGAAATCTCCCTTGGTTCCCTTGGCGGCAAGTCATACATAGTTCTGTCATTCGGCCGTTCTTGTTGTTAATGGGTATTAGGGGTGTTCAACCGTATGTTCCATTGAGAGTTCTACGTCAACTAGGCAGACGTCAAATAATTCCCATAACAAAAAATATGACCGAGTTTTTATTTGAGGTTAGACCAGAGATTTCACTTCCGAAGAAATTGGCCCAACAGATGTGGAATGGTTGCCATATCATGGGGATTGAAACAATGGTCATAGAGCATGATAAAGAAGAAGTATACCCAGACTACCGTGAATGGTTTGAAGAACAGTCGAGTCCATCAGTCAGACCAGAATGAACGGTTAAGGGACCTATAGATCAGAAAGTAGCAATCAGGATAGGAATTGAGAGAGCCATGCGAGTACATCATGAAGCCAACTTAGCTTTGAGAGCGGAATTAGAGCATGCCAGGGCAAAAATAGACGAACAACAAAGGAAATTTGCTGAGGAGAAAGCTAAGTCAACAGATATTGAGGTTGCACTTTGGGGACAAATCAAATTGGCTACAGCTAGGGGGTCACATATTGCAGAACTTGCTGCTTCTCACCGCCAGTTGTTGCAGGAAATTGAAAAGAACGTGCAAGAAGAATTTGATCAAGAGAGATCTCAGTGGATCCGTGAAAGAGGGATATTGCGAGAACAGTTGGAGGTTGCTTCTTCTCGTGAACAGCGTGCAAGAGAGATGGTTGATTTTCGAGATCAACAGGCCCATGAATAGGATCAGGCCTTCAGTTCCCTTCAAGGGAAGGTCCGTCATATAGCATAGGATACTGCTAAAATGGGTTTTGATAATCAACAGTTGGATTGTAAATACTTTTTGGCACATGTACCAGCTTTTTCACAGCGTCTCACTACTTTTTTGGAGGACATATACTTAGGTTTGGGAGGACATATTAAACCGAAGTCTCCTTGAATGGATAGTTTTCTTTGTCATAGTTATTCATTTTCAGTTTTAAAACTTCTTGTTTAGATATTATGTCTTTTAGTTTTATTTATTAGATGTCAGTTAGTAGGTTTTATTTTAGGAGTTGGGTCTGTTATTTTGTCGTATTTATATTATGGAATGTAATGAAGTTGACAGTTTATTTCTATATATATATTACATATATTTTACTTCACTTTATTAATTTTTTTAATTTTTTTCTCAATAAAATGAAATAAATAATTAAAAACACAATCATTTTTGTTAAATTTTTTCCCGAACTATGCAAGATCTGATTCATGTCCTAGCATGAAATATATGCCTAGAAAAGCTGGGATGAACAAAAAGCCTTCCATTATAGGTTCGAAAATGCATGTAGAAGCATGACGTACAACGTGACATTATAATGTGTTAAATACGTAACACTCACCCGTTTGCTATTTGGTCACAGAAAAATAAAGTAGGTAGTGGTTAGTTTGTGGTTTAAACTGGCATCACATCCGTACAAAACCAGATATAAAGGAAAAAGAAAAATGTCCCACAAAGAGGGTGTAGAGTCTGACAGTGAGGAGGAGCAAAATCAGTTGATTTCGCAAGAATTAGCATCAATGGAAGAGATTAGGTTATTGAAACAACAGATGACGAAAATTTACCAAGCTTGGTTGAATGGACAAGCCCCGCCTTCCTCAATTCCTGGACTTTCAAATGCGAATAATCCAAATTTTGTCCCATCTCAAACTAGTGATCCATTTTACCTACCAGGATTCGACCCATTTGCTAATATTTCTGGAGTTGCTGGTATTTCTACCATGCGCCCACCAAATTCGTATGTCATAAATAACCTAAGTTTTACTTCTGTAGCACCAGCTACTGTGGGTACTCAACCGATAGTATCAAAGAATATGGGGAAAACCAAGTCATGATCTGTTGTATCCTCCTGAAATGACTTTCAAATCCCAAAATCCACATTAGCATGCTCATCAGCATGATTCTCCTATTGTGATTGAGAAGATTGTTAAGAATGAGGAACATGAGGAGATGGCTAGGAAAGTTAGAAGCTTGAAGTAGAGTATGAGAAATATGCAAGGATTAGGAGGACCAAAGAGTTTTTCATACAAGGATTTGTGTATGTTTCTTGATGTTCATTTGCCGATGGGGATCAAAATGCCAAAGTTTGACAAATACGAAGGTCATGGCGATCCTGTAGCTCATTTGAAAAAGTTCTGCAATCAATTAAGGGGAGCAGAAGGAAAAGAAGAACTATTGATGGCTTACTTTAGAGAAAGCCTAACAGGAATAGCTTCTGAATGGTTTATTGAACAAAACATTTCCCGTTGGCACGTGTGGGATGACATAGCTCGGGATTTCGTTCAACAATTTTAATATAACATTGAGATAGTGCCAGATCGTACTATGCTTGCTAATATGAGAAAAAAATGACTGAAAATTTTCTAGAATATGCTATCAGATGGAGAGAGCAGGCTTCAAGAGATAGATCATCGATAAAGGAATCTAAAATGATCGATATTTTTTGTAAGCACAAGAACCTAATTATTTTCATCACTTACTTTTTACTGTTGGAAGCACATTTGTTGAAGTTATTAAAGTTGGAGAGATGGTAGAGAATGGAATAAAGTCAGGAAAGATTATCAGTCCGGTCACTTTAAAAGCAACAACACAGGCAATTCAAAGTGGTGCAGGAAGTTTCGGAGAAAAGAAAAGGAAAGAGGATGTAGCAACTGTTATGCTAGGTCCACGACAAAATTAGAGAGGTGCGCATCAACCATACGCACAAAATCTATTATATTTTGTTTCATCCCCATAATATCCTATTTACACTGCACAACCATATGCTCGGTCTCCTTCTTACCCGCAATGGCGTGCACCAACTATCCAAAATCATCCACCAGTCCTATAAGTTCAAAAAGGCCCTCCTAGGTCTAATTACCGGCCTAGAGCAGACTATAAAAAGGATAAATGGGCAAAGATAATTTCACTCCTATTGGAATATCTTACACCAGTTTATTTCATAGGTTGAGAAAAATGAATATTTTAAATCCAATTGAGAGAAAGATCCTGAATCCTCCTCCGAAGAACTTGGATTATTTTAGAAGGTGCGAATACTGTTCTGATGCCTCGGGGCACGATATAGAGAAATATTGGTATCTGAAAAGAGCCATTCAAGAGATGATTGACACCCAACATATCATGGTACAAAGTCCAGATGCTTCAAATGTCAATCAAAATCTGCTGCCAGATTATAATGAAACAAATATGCTCGAAATTATACCCAGTGGTAAAGATGCTGTAATATCCTACAAGACGATCATTAAAATTAAAACTGATTTAGAAAAATTAGTAAATTCTATAGATTTGACAAAATAAAAAACCTACAGAAGCGGAGGTGGTGATAAGAAAACCTGAATCATAGAATGTTCCCTTGTGGTGGGGAGAGAGATTTTAGAAAATGTAAGGTCAAGTCAAGTAAATCCAAAACTCATTGTTCCTGGAAGATCCCCTAAGCCTCTCTTAATCATAAAAGGAGCTCCCATAGCTCTCATTGTTATTAAACCAGTGTCACAGTTGCCTATGGTTAATACTAAGGCGATCCCTTAGAACTAGATAGCATTGTGGTGATGCACAAGGGGAAAGAAATAATCTAAGATGTGGATGAAGTAGGGGGATTAAATTGATCTGGGAGATGTTATGCTCCAGTAGAGTTAACAAAGAATAAATGAGACAATCAAGAATGAATGACAGTAAAGAAGCCAGTTACTGATGAAGAAGATGAAGAATTCTTAAAAAAAATGAAATTGCCTTAATATTCTATTATAGAACAGTTGAAGAAGACACAAGCACAACTTTCTTTATTGTCTTTATTGATACATTCAGAGGATCACCGCAAGGCTATAATGAAGATTCTTAATGAGGCATGCATTCCTAGTGAGATTAAGGTGAATCAGCTGGAAAAAGTTGTTGGAAGGATCCTTGAAGCAAATAAGATCACTTTCTCAGATGATGAATTGCCTGTAGAAGGTACTAAACATAACAGGGGTCTCTATATTATTGTAAAATGTGAGCATTCCTTCGTCACTCGAGTGTTGATTTATAGAGGATCGGGCACTAATATTTGTCCTATGTCAACTTTGGCAAAGTTGAATGTTAATGTGGAAAGGATTTGACCTAACAATGTATATGTCAAAGGTTTTGACAGGCCAAAAACTAATGCCATTGGTGAAATAGAGCTCAAATTGACAATCGGGTCTGTGGATTTTGCTATGAATTTCCAAGTGCTGAACATTGATGCTTTATATAATATATTATTGAGAAGACTATGGATTCATAGGGCCAAAACAATTGCATCACCATTGCATCAAATGGTCAAATTTGAACACGACAGGCAAGAAATAGTTGTTCATAGTGAAGAAGACTTATCCATGTATAGAGACTACGCTGTTTTCTCCATCAAAGAAGATACTGCAGATAGAGTGTTAATTCATCAAGCTTCTGAGGTAGTGGCTATTGAGCATATCCTCGAGGGAAATCTCATCGCAAGATCACAATTGTCCTTTGTATTTGTTATAGTAGTGAATGAAATATTGAAGCATGGTTTCAAACCAGGGAAAAGTCTAGGGATGTTTTTAAAAGGCAGGGTTCATCCAGTAAACCTCTATGAGAACCTTGGTACTTCTGGTTTGGGATACGAACCCACTTTTGAGGACATAAAGAAGGCTAAAAAGTATAAAAAAGAGTCATGGTCACTTATCAAGCTGATACCACCACTTCACGAGTCCTTCATCAAAGTCAGTGTTGTTGAGTCCACCATGTTACCTGCTACAGAGTCAATGAATGATTATGATGCAAAGTTAATTGGCCTTTTCTAGAATATGTTCATTGAAGCTAATATTGTTGAAATTGAGGAAGGTACCAGCAATGCAGAGGTGTAGTTTATCGGCGCTGATGTCCAGCTTAACAGTTGAGAGGCCACTCCTCTCCCTACTATGAAGAAGTATTGGTAGTTTGTTTGTTTTCTTTCGGTCTTGGTAGTTTTTTTATTTCTCCTTCTGTAATTATATCTTTCGGTCTTGGAAGTTTTTTTTATTTCTCCTTCTGTAATTTAAATTGTTCTAGGATTGTAACTCAAATCTTTAACTTGGTATTTTAGGTTAAAAACTCTTTCTATCTTTGTTTTTAATAAAGTGCAGTCTCCTTTTGTTTTATTTTGAGTCTGATATTTTTTTTAATTTTATTTATTTTCTATCATACAATTCGTTCTACGTCGATTCTAATGATATGACATGCATAAAGAAATGACATCAGATTTAAAAACTCAATTTAATTTTGAAATAATGAATAAAGAAGTTGAATACGATGAAGAGGAAGCATTTGAGGTATAAGCAAAGATTTCAAGCAGTTTGGGAATAAGTCAAATCCCAATTTGGATGGAATTGGGGCAGTCACTTTGCAAATGAAAAATGACTGGATCATCAATTAGAAGATCAAATTCAAGCATTCTGAATAGAATCAATCAGAGGATATATAGTCTCCATCGTCAGGAAAAATGAAAGAAAGTTAGCTCCCAAAGAGATATGAGCCATCCGTGTAGAGAAAGTACAACACAAGTAGACCTGTATGGTTTACAAGTTTAAAAGAAGTGACACACGAGCATGTGCTTAGTCATGGTCAATATTGAAAAGATGTGTATGATCTTCATGTTTCATTCCTAGATTGCATGTTATGTACTTGCATTTTTAAGGATTAAGATGACGAAGGCTTTTCATTCTGCTATCCAAATGTTGTGACATCCTTTGTTATCCCTTTTAAGCTTTTGTTTTATTTCTTTTATATCCCTCTTTTGGAATCAAAATAGAGTCTGAAAAAAATTCAAAAAAAAAGTGTCAAGAAAAAGAATAGAGTCATAAAAGTGTCAAGAAAAAAATAGAGTCGGGAAAAATATCTCTCTCTCTCTAAAAAAAAGAAGAAAAGAGAGAAAAGTAAAAAAAAAAAATCAAGCAAAAGAACAAGATGCTTGAACTACGTTTGACCTGATTCTTGTTATGACAAGATATGTAGGCAGCCTTACTCTGGGGTTCTGTCCAACCAAAAGAAAATTCAAATTATCCAGAATGAAATGAAATTGGGGTAAAAATTTATTTTATTAAAAGAGTCGATTCCAAAAGTTGTATGCTTTACCCAATGACTATGTAAATTTTTTAGCCTCATGCCGCCCTTTCTTTGTAATCCTATCCAAAAGTCAAGTTACAACCAAAGAAAGACCTTCAGATCATTATTTGAGAATGTCAAGGCTAAACATATTATGGGTGCATGGTATTTCATATTTTGAGTGTTTAGTTTTTTTTTTGAAAAAGGAAAAATGAATGAAAAAGATAGAGTCACATTGGTGAAAACCCTGTTTGGCACCATAAGGCGATTGTAAGCTGAAAAAAAAAGTGAAAATGAGATAGGATCGTTGGGAAAAATCCATTGAGGTGCCACTAGCCAAAGGAGAGTTGTTATCCTGAAGGAACAAGTTCAAGATTGGCTAAATTTCAAGCCCAATAAGTGGACAAAAGTTATAATGATTGGTGTGGGTAGATCTGGTTGTTTGATTCAAAATGCATGTCATAATCACCAGAATCGGTTTTCACGTTCAGATAAGTTTTTCTTTTTGTTTTGAAAAAGAGATGCCTATTGTCTTTTTTTTTTCTTATTTTGATTTTTGATTTTTGTGTCCTTGTCATCAAACAAAAGTTTTGTTGTCTTGTATGTGTTTTTGAGTCAAATTCACGTCAGGTAAAGTGAGAAAGGATTCCAAACTTACTACTAACTTTTTCAATAGTATAAAGCAAGAAAAAGGGTAGACGCACAAGGACAACATTTCAAAGTATAAGAAAGTATTCAGAATGATTGTGATTTGACAATTTTTGACTCGTTGAAAGATAAAAGGTATATGGAATGTTTAATTCTGAGATATTATACGAGAAAAATTTGTTTTGAGTTGAGAGTCTTAGTAGTCAGAATTTTGGATTAGAAGTGTGACAAGTCAATAGATATCTATCAAGGATTGGAAAAGGATTTGAGCATGGTAAGTGCAAGAACGGTCACTTCAAGAGCCAAATACCACAAACCAACCACCACATGTTTTCAAAACTCACAATTTTTCTTTCTTTGTTTGAAACAGGAATAGAAAGTTTTCAAATAAAGGATACAATGTCACTCTTCTGTCAATGGAAAAATCATGATTACAACATACGATGCTGGATCTCGGTTATGGTAAATTTTATTCTTTGTGAGATGAATTTATCAAAGCTCTTTCAGGCTTTGATTTATTCTTTCACTATATTTCTCAAAACATTAAGATCTGATGACACACAAATTTTCCCAGTATAAACTAGGGCAAATTTTTTTATGTATGTTGTATTGGAATTTATTTTATGCTCAGGACCCTCCTGAAAAATGTGATAGGACCCTCCTAAATAATGGGAATTTACTTTCTGCTCAGGACCCTCCTAAAGAATGAAAATTTATTTTTTCACAGGACTCTCCTGAAGAATGAAAATTTATTTTTACACAGGAATGAAAATTTATTTTTACACAGGACCCTCCTGAAGAATGAAAATTTATTTTTGCACAGGACCCTCCTGAAGAATGGGAATTTACTTTGTGCTCAGGACCTTCTTGAAGAATGAAAATTTACTTTGTGCTCAGGACCTTCCTGAAGAATGAGATGTTGTTTTTCTGTTTGACCTTTTATTTTGAGTTCAGGAACATATTTTAAAAAATAAGTAAAAAGGAAGTCCAGGAGCCCGCCTGAAGAATAGGGTGAAGAAGGAAAGTTCAGGAGCCCGCCTGAAGAACAGGGTGAAGAAAAAGAAAAGTCCAGGAGCCCGCCTGAAGAATATGGTGAAAAAATTATAAGTCCAGGAGACCACCTGAAGAACAGAGTGAAGAAAAAAGAAAGTTCAGGAGCCCGCCTAAAAAGTAGGGTAAAGAAATTGTAAGTCCAAGAGCTCGCCTGAAGAACAGGGTAAAGAAATTGTAAGTCCAAGAGCCCGCGTGAAGAACAGGGTGAAGAAAAAGGAAGTCCAGGAGCCCGCCTAAAGAACAGGGTGAAGAAAATCAAGTTCAGGAATCCGCCTGAAGAACAGGGCAAAGGAAAAGCAAGCCAGGATCCAGCCTGAAGAATCGTGTGAATTTTCAAGTTCAAGTCACGAAGATTAGAATCAAGATTCTAGAGATTGTAATTTTAACTTGTATTTTTCATTTTGATTTTTTGTTAGTCATTTGATATAAAAGGCAGAACTAGTTAACCGGAAACTCGAAAGGAATCTCACTGAATGTCTAACTTTTTCTCTCACCATGTTACCTTTGAACTACTCATGACCTGATTCCCTCATAACCTGGGATAGGTAGAAGGTTAAAAACCAGGGCTCGATCATATTTTCTTCTTTTATTTAGATTTTCTTTTATCCTTACCTTTCAAATAATTGGAGGGTCAAAAATCATGTTTTGTCTACTTCTTTGTATGAAAACTCTTCGAGATTCCACACAAAGAGGGACAAAAATGTAGAAACGTGATTTTTGATCCTCCTCAAATTTTAACTTATTTTCGATATTAAATATTTATATTTGGTATACTATTATTTAAATTCTTATTTTATTTTTATAAATTTTTTGTTAAAAGATAAATAATTAAATAAAGTTAATTTTGAGATATTTTATTTTTATCATAATTTAAAAAAAATAATATAAAAATTCAATATATATATATATATATTTTATTCATTATAAATTTTAATAAATAAATTAGTAGTTTGATACTATTTTATTATATTTATTTTTATCTATTTATAAATTGTTATTATGTTTTGTTAAATATAAAATTAATTAATTATTATTCTATTTATTATTATTATTTTATTATTTCATTTATTTATTATTATTATTTTCTACTAAAAAATAATTTAATTAATTAATTTGAATTTTAAATCTCCCTTCCCCCTTATCTGCTTATTAATTTCCCCCTAAAATAACCGTTCCCCCTAAAAAATATTAATTATTCCCCACAATATTTTCCTGTATTTAAGAACTTCTCTTTCAGAAAAGAAAAAGGTGAACGTAGACTTAATCAGACAAAAATCAAAAACTATCATTATCAGATACTACAATAAAAAACAAAAAAAAAAATCCAAGAAACTTATTGAGAAGAGAGAACGTACATGGACACAGACTGAAAAAAATTATATGACAAAGAGAGTGAAAAAATAAAAAGTTCAAAATTTTTTTGATTGAAATTTCCGATAACAGCATTCTTGCTTCAGGATTTATTTAATTCATCAGACAGGTTTTATTTCTTTTCTATAATGTTATTTCATAAATTTTATTGATATAAATCGAAGTACGAAATTAAAATATTCAAATAGATTCATATACTATTTAATATGATTTGTGGATTGATTATATGAATTATCTACTATTATATGTCATAGAAGTAAGTTGTGGAATGGAAAATACATGTACACAGATAGTAAAAAAATATATCAATAAAAAATAATCAGCACATCTGCACATTCACATTTTATTCACAGACTGACTTCCATCTTCGTATTGACTAAAATTTATGTACTCCATACACGACAATACATATCAGGTTATGTATGTACACAAGTATATGTTTATTCTTAAACAGATACATACACTGATGCACCAAAAAAGAAGGAAAAATCAGTTAAAAATAGACTAGAATTGAATAGAAAAATCAGTAAGTATAAGAATGAACGAAAAATATTTAATTTTCTTGAATTTTTCCGGCGAGTCCACACCGAAAACTTGCCGGAAATCTCCGAATCAGCCACTGTCCTCTATTTTCGTCGACGGCGACGCCATTAATGGCGAAGCCATGGCCGGCGGTACACAGCCACCAGCTGGCGCCATCCCTCTCTCCTTTCTCCCTCTCCCTCGCCGTCAGTCCACCAACCATCCAGATCTTTCCGGAATCATCACAGCCGCTAATGAAATTCCTTAAATTCCACCGGTGAAACCCTTCCCGTCCAATTTTTTGTCAAAAATTGTTATTCTGTTGCTTGCACCATCTTTTTGTATATATGTATTCATATATGTATATAATATAATATGTCTCTCATGTTTTCCAAGATATATATTAGTATTTTAATATATGTAGTCATATATGTATATAATATAATATGTCTCTCATGTTTCCCAAGATATATTAATATTTTAATATATGTATTCATATGAGTGTATAATATAATACGTCTCTCATGTTTTCCCAGATATATTAATATTTTAATACTTTATATAGAAATAATTAATTCTATTATATTTTTGAAGAAAAAATAAAAAATGAAAGTTGTAGTGTTTTCATTATATTAAATTAGATATATTTTGGATAATAGAGAAATGAATAGGCATCGTGCTTTGAAATGTTTTAGTAATTAAATTTGGCATAATAAATTATTATATTACTTTATTATTATTATTAATTGTCATTTATAAACTTTATTAATTATTTACTATATTAATTAACCGCTTTAAATAAATTTTGCTTAAAGATTTTAGTTAAGATTAATTATTTTAAATGAATAAATTGTTATGAGTTTACAAGTGACAAATCAAAGTTTTAACGTTAAGTAAATTTTAAGCACGTTCAAAATATTCATCTTAACTAAGAATGATGTGTACGCATCTTTCTGAGATATTTAAAATTCAAGGATGCAGTACTGCACCTTAGCGAATATTTTTCTAAAATTAACTTTCACCGATTTATTTAATACAAGAGTTTTAAATAGTTTTAATATATTATAAATGAGCAATTTAGGCCTTTAAACATAATTTATCAAAAATAATTTATGTTAGGATAAATCAATAAAATCGACCGTGCTAGAACCACGGGACTCGAGGAGTGCCTCACAACTTTCCCTCGGTCAACTGAATTCCTTACCCAGTCTTCTGTTTCTGCAGACCAATAAAGAGTCATTTTCTTTTGATTAGGGATTCAATAAGGTGACTTGGAACACCATAACTCAATTCCAAGTGGCAACTCTATAACTAAAATAATCCCTATTCAAAGCTGTCACTTTAATTGGAAAAACCCTTCGACTCAATCCTCGGACAAAAAAGGGGTGTGACAAGAGTCACATTTTTAAACAAGTTTTTATTTTATTGTTTATTTATTTATTTTTAGAAAAAAAAAAGAAAATTTTATAAATTATATTTGTTCTCTTCTTTTAACTTTTAATAAAGAATCTAGTGATATTAATATTTCTTAATTATATTTCTATGTCTATCTATTTAACTTATTTGTATTTTGTTAGCTTTAAATAAATTTTATCATTTTTATTTTACTTTAAATATTGATTAAAAAAAAAAGAAATCGAAAACTACCCAATATCCCTATAAATCACCCTTTTTCCACTAACCTAAAACTACCCCCACATTCCTACCTCTCTGGCAATACAAGCACACACAACACACAACAAACATACAAAGGCACTATTATATAAACACACACACACAACACATGAAAGGAAGAGAAGAACGGAGACCAAAAGGAAAAAACAACAAAAAAAGAGACGAGTTAAGGATTTCGTTCGAGATTCCGGTGACATCGTCTTTACTTCTATATTCGATTTTGTCAGGTTCTTATTAATGTATTTATTTTGTTATAATTGTGTTGTCGAAGCATACACAAATTTATTTGGTGAGAAAAGTATATCCTGTCATCCTTTTAACTCTAATCTTTGGTTCTAATGTGTAAAGTCTTTTTCCAATTCTATAATGTATGTCTGCATTCTGTTAAATTGGAGTCTCCCTGCTACCTTTTCATGCTGTATGCATTTAAACTATTAGTTACCACTATAATTGCTTTTCTTCCAACTTGAGTAACTATATGTCATTCAATGTGATAGATTGCTAGTAAAGTTATACTACATTGTTAACTTCTTTTATAACATGCATGTATGAATATAATAAGAGTAGATTAGAGAGAAAAAAATAACACAAGACAACTCAGTGATGGTAAAATACAAAAAAAGGGAGATAAGAGAATGAGAGACAAAAAGAACTTAGTGTGAAGTTTTATTTACGACTTTGAGTTCGTGGTTCCTAAAAGTTAGTTATTGTTAACCTTTGAAATCAATAAATCGTACTCGTAGTCGTTTTGATGTTTTCATATAGCATGCTCAAAGTCTTATGCTATCTTGTTCGAAAGCTTCGAGCTTTGAACGAACAAAGAAAATTTTTGTCTACGAAAGGTTCATTCTTAATCATTTCGTTGCTTTTTTTAAAGTTATGATTTTTTTCCCAATGATTTTGCTTAAAATAAGTCAAAAGTTCACTTCGTTATGCTAGTTGATATTTATAAAGTGATTCCTTTAGGTTCTACTACGTTGATTTACTAAGGGGTTATAAGCATGTAAAAAACCCATTAATTTAAATGATCTAGCAACATTACATTATTGTTTGTTGTAGGTATCCTCATTAAAATTAGAATAAAATCATGTTAAGCCTAAAAGGTTGTTAATGATAGCTTGGTAACATATTGTAATATTGTATGATTTTTTTTCTATTTGGAATTCTTGTTTGAGGCATAATATTTAATAGTAGGCGATTAATATAATCGACTGTTGAATTTGAAAGAGATGTATTAATCTGATTTAGTTGACTTTTATTAGGTTTTGGATTAGTATTATTTGAAGTAATAGATTTTTTTATAAGACTATTCATACTGTCTTATAATGTGGATACAGTCCCTTCTTTTGATTAATTTTATTTTAATAAGAAGTTTTATCACTTACTTAAACCATTCCTTACGAGACTTTATGAGATGAATCCCAGAATATTAGACCTTTACTTTGTTTAAGTCCCAAATTAGCATATTAATCATTGGAATGAAAAACTAGATGGGTTGCGAATTTATTTATGACCCATCATATTTGATAAAAGAAAAGAGGGAAAAATCAATTGTAAGGGAGTGAATTCATAAAAGAATGAGTTAGGTTTTTAACCTCAAAGAAATTAAGATTTAACATACAAGAGAAAATTAACGATGAAGTTGGAAAACCCTGCTACCGGCTATTTGTTATAATAAAATTTATCATACCATTTGAAGCCGATCTAATTGGGTTGGATAGATTCTAAACATGTCAAGTGCTTATCTAGATTGGGAAAAATAAGAACGATCCAAAAATGCCTCAAAGGCGCGAGAAATATATCAAAATTCGTGGTATGATCGGAAAGTACTGCTACCAGCAACCCACACATTAATATAATTAAAAATATATTTAAAAGAAATCAAAAGCGGGATGAAAGTTACTTTTAGGTTAACAAATATTATAAATCCAAAAGATTAATTTAAGCTAGACATAAGTCATCAAAGCGACCGTGCTAGAACCACGGGACTCGAGGGGTGCCTCACACTTTCCCCTCGGTCAACAGAATTCCTTATTCGGATTTCTAATTCTCAGACCAAAAAGAAAGAGTCATTTCCTTTTGATTGGGGATTCAATAAGGTGATTTGGAACATTCAAACTCAATTTCAAGTGGCGACTCTGTAAAATAAATAATCCCTTTTCAAAATGTCACTTTAATGGGAAAAACCATTTTCTCTAAAACCAACACCCTAGCGGGGTTGAGGCGACAAAAATAAAGGCGAGACAGATGGCGACTCCGCTGGGGATTAACCATAATTCGAGCTTTTATATTTACTTGTTTGGCTTTATTTAATTTTGATATTATATTTGTTGGCTTAAATGTGCTATTTGTCTACTTGTTTACCGCTTTGATATTATTTGAATTGCAATATAAATTGTTCCTCTCGCGTACCCTTCTGAGTCTTCTAAGATACTTTATATTCGGCGATGCGGTATACGCTCTCGAGCCTTGAGATACCAGAGATGCATCAACACTCTTGGGAAGGATTCTATAGTCACAAATGATCTAGGATGGGAAGGATCATCGATGAGGCCGGAAAGCACTTCTACCGGTAAGCTTTCTCTGCCCGACTCGAGTTGTTCGCTCGTTTTACAGCCAATCTAGACGCTTATCTCCATTAGGTTAAACTAGTAGAATTGAAATTTAGACATGAGTATCTCTATTAGGCTCCGCTTTATTTGCATCACGTGTATTTTTTACTTACTGAGCTCGACAAAAGATTGAATGTCTAAAAGTACCCTCTTTTAAGACTATTGATTTTCTGTGCTACTAGTTGCATTAATTATCTGGTTGTTTATAATGTTGGCTGGCTTTGGAATCCATTAACGTAAGAAAGGCTGAAAATTGTTCTCTAAACACTATTATTTTTCGAAACCCAAATGAGGTGCGAGATTTTCTTTCACAATTAAAAAAAATAATTTTCTAAATTATTGAGTTTGCCCCAATCTGGACGAACAACGCACACCCGATTCTCATCTCGGTGAGATACGTAGGTAACCCTCCATGGGTTCGGTGATCCTTAAAACGAAGGTTGTATTTTCTTAAAAAAAATAAAGAAGAGTTTTGATTCTTATAAAAAAAATCAATCACTTCGTTTTTAAAAATAATAATAAAATCATTATTAGTAAATTCAAAAAAAATTATTTTCTTTCCATTATTCAAATAAAAAGTGGGTTTATTCATGTCTCCAGTTGCACGAACTATGCACACCTGATTCTCATCTTAATGAGATACGTAGACAACCCGTTTTGGGTTTGGTGATCCTCATTAAATTTGAAAAAAAATACTTATTTCTTTTTTTATTTAAAAAAAAAGGACATTAGTTTTCTTCTGAAAGAAATCTTAGACAAGTTAAAAAAAAGTGTGTATTAAGATTTCAAAAGAAAAAAAATAGTAAAAGAGAAAGAAAAGTTTTTCCTCCTTATTCAAAACTCAAAAAAAAAATCTTGCATCATATTTTAAGTCTTGAACTATGTCTGACCTGATTCTTGTTTCAACAAGATACGTAAGCAACTTTTCTTTTGGGTTCAGTCTCATCTACAAAAAAATCTTGACTTAGTAATTGGTACCAACATACTTAAAAATATGAATTAAAAAAAGGTATTAAATTATAAGACATGATAGAGTGAACCATCTTGGTTGTGAACTATAAATTTTTTTGGTACCTCTAATTATACTAAAGTTGCACTTGTAAAATTTTCTTGCTCTAAGTCATGTTTAAAATAAATCTTACCTCACTGTTTCATGTGTATTGTGTGGTGAGTTTTAGATTGAAAATTCAATGGCATCGCTTTGTTGATCTAGAACTTGGCATGAATGTTTGTTGAGGCGAAATTCTGAGATACACTTGGTTTAGAAAAGAATTGTAGGCCTTCTTTAATCCGATTGTGCATTCCACATCCCATCAAATGACATTAATCTCTAGCATTTCCCCGTTTGATCCTGAAACCTTTTCTTTAGATAACCACATCTAAGCATATACCTTTCGAGTGCTTATATGCACTATTCCTCTTTTGGCCCACCTCTTTGAGCGTACTAAATACGTACAAGTTGCGAATGAAGATTCAAGATCAAAGGCACCAAAGACAAAGAACGTATAGCCCCAGGAAAACAAAAACAAAAGATGACTTCAAAGAAGAAGGAGCAAAAACCCCATTAAAAAAAAGAAAACACTAACAAAGATAGAGAATCTTCATAAAAAAAAAGAAGAAGAAAATACATTTATAAAAAAAAAGGGGAAAATCTCCAGCACAAGATTCAAACAAAGTCGAAGCAAATACAAAACAAGGGGTAAAGAAGCACAACAAAGAAGATCGAGCGTTAAACCGCAACAAATGTCAAAAACACGAAAACAATGCAGTGCTCATTGAGGAATTAGTCACTTACACCCCAAATATCATCCTGCCTGTCCCCAAGCCTACATTACAAGCCGATAACAAGTCTTACAAAATCCTACTTTAAGTGTTTCTCACATTAGTGGATACTTACATGATGGCCAAACTTACGGTATCTCATTGCATGCATTGAATATCTTTCTGAGTGTGAGTGCTTCTTGAACGTCCTAAAATCTAAACTCTTTTGTGGTGAGTGAATTAGGACTTTAGTTGTGGTAAGGGCAATAGAAACATGAGGATAAGAGTAATTTAAATGCTTGATTTGGAGAAAGACATATAAATATCTTGTATAAAACTTAAGTATATCTGAGATACCATTTGAAACTATAGTGATTACTTTTGAGATGACTTCGGTTCTTATTTGAAAGTAATTTGAGGTGACTCCTACACATAATACCAATTGTTGGTATCAATCAAAGTCAAGAAATAAATTGTTTTCATTCTTCTCATTCTTTAGATCTTTACAAGGCAAATACTTTCAAAAAAGAACGAAATAAAAAAAATTACTATGTTTTTGTGAACTATGTAAGATCTGATTCTTGCTACGCAAGATACGTAGGCAATCCTATGATAGGGTTCGGTCCCGCTGAATAAAAGTTTTTTACATTCCTGAAAGGTATAATACTGGGGCATTTTTTTTTTGAAAAATAAAATCAAAAAGAATTTCAAAGTTCCTCGAATCCAAAATTGGGGCATATTTTTTTTTTTTTAAAAAAGAAATATCTCACTTACCTTAGCAGGGTACAACATCTCTTGATTACACTTTAAGGAACAAAACTCCCTAATCTTGTTCTTTAAGTCTTCATAGGGTACAATATTCCCTAGTTGACATCTTAGGAAACAAAATTTCCTATTTTTTTTACTTTATGTCTTCATAGGGTACGACATTCCCTAGTTGGCATCTTAGAAAATAAAATTTCCTATTTTCTTCTTTATGTCTTCATAGGGTACGACATTCCCTAGTTGACATCTTAGGAAGCAAAATTTTCTATTTTTCTACTTTAAGTCTTCATAGGGTATGTCATTCCCTAATTGACATTTTAGGAAACAAAATTTCGTATTTTCTTCTTTATGTCTTCATAGGGTACGACATTCCCTAGTTGACATCTTAGGAAACAAAATTTCCTATTTTCTTATTTACGTCTTCATAGGGTCACTACTAAAAAAATCGGTAAAACCGACCGCAATTTGTGGTCGGAAAAAATCGACCACATGTGGTCGGCTTTTATTTTTTTAATTTTTTATTTTAAAAAAACCGACCACAAGTGGTCGGTTTTATATTTTAAAAAATCAAAATAATTATTATAATAATTTTAATAATAATTATTATTTATTTAGCAAATAAAAATTTTAAAAAAATAAGAAAACCGACCACCAGTGGTTGGTTTTATTTAAAAAAATTTAGTTAAAAAATATTTATAAAAACCGACCATAAGTGGTCGTTTTTTTTTAAAAAATTTAATTTATTTTTAAAAAAACCGACCACAAGTGGTCTGTTTTTATTAAAAAATACTTTTAAGTGGTCGATTTTCTAATTAAAATAAAAAGATAATTTAAAAAAATTGACCACTTGTGGACGGTTTTTGAATTAAAAAAATAAAAAATTAAATAATTTTAAGTAACACTTAATTATATATATAATCAAAACCAAATATATTAAGCAAATCCAATATAATTAATCGATCACTAATCCAAGTATGTATAATAAACACATCGCATTATATTAATGGATAATATACTTGTATACGTATGTGATGTATATAGTACGTATTTTGAACTTGATATAGTCGATAGTGTGTATATGTGTGTGTATGTATATGTATATATATAACATATACATATTATATAGCGATGGTATATTAATGACATAAGATAAATCAACCGATAATTTATTTGAGTATATGTGAAATACAATGGGGTAGTAAAAGCGGGTATGTGATGTATATAGTGCGTATATGAAATATGTCGCATTATATTATTGAATAAGATACTCGTGTACATATGTGATGTATATAGTACATATTAATATAGTCGATAATGTGTATATATATGTGTGTGTATGTATAGGTATTTATATATGTGTGTGTATGTATATATAGGTATATATATTAATGACTTAAGATAAACCAACCGATAATTCAACTGAATTTCTGTGAAATACGTTGTATATTATTATGAGATAGTAAAATCGGGTATGTGATGTATATAGTACGTATTTGAATGTTGATAGCCAATTGAATATATATATATATATATATATTTATATATACGTATATCTCGTGTAGTGATGAAATAGATATACTATTTTGTGTCAATATAATGTAGACACACGTATATTGTTGAAATTGTAATAACGTAAGCCAGTATTACAAGGTATATGGTGGGGGGGGGGGGGAGGAAGGAAGTAGGGAAGGGAGACAGAAAATTGAATCATGAAACTGGCATATACTTACCATTTGCTTTGAATTTTAAATTTTGAACGACCGTCAAATTTTGGCGGTCAATTTAAGTTTTTCCGCTTAAAAATTTTGTATATGAGTATATGTGAAATACATTAAATATTATTATGGAGTAAAAAAATCGTGTATGTGATATTTATATCTCGTGCAGTGACATATGCAATAATCGAAAGCTCGATAACTGAATCAATATATCAAAATTTTTTGAATAATACATTGATATCATACTATTGAAGAAATAGATATACTATTTTGTGTCAATGTAGATACGCGTATATTATTGAAGTTATAATAATGTAAGATGTCGATAATTTATTTGATTAACATATATATATATATATATATATATATATATATATATAATATCATAATTAAAAGCTAATGAACCAAAAATTTATCGTAATTTATGAAATTCATTGATATTAGTATGGGTTGGAGGAAATATACTACTCGTGTTAATGTGATGATAAAATAACTAATTATCTGATATATATACACACTGTATTAAACTAATTGGATATTGTTATAAATATTATAGCATTTATTAAAAAAATTAATTAATTAAAAATTAATTTTAATTTATTAATTGTAGTTTATTAAAATTTAATTTATCAAAAATATTTTAGAAAACCGATCACACGTGGTCGGTTTTTACAATTTTAATTAAAAAATAAAAATAATTAATAACCCGACCCGACCCACCCAAAGTATTAAATTTCCCAATTGGTATACACAAAAGAAACGGGAACAACATACACGCACAACGCTACTCAACCTGTATACACACACAAACACATACTTTGACACTCGAAATCAGTCGAAAAAGTGCGTTTTCGTAGAAAATCTTGGTTTCTCCAACTCAAGTAAGTAAGAATGTGAGATTTGTTGACCTTATTTTGAGTTAACTTCACTTCATTTTGATTTTTGAAACCCTAGTTCTTATGTTTTGGTTGAAAATGGGGAAATTGGGGATAAACTTGAATGTAGTATTGATTGTGTGTGTTATGTGGACTGAAATGAGTAATATCTTGCATAGAGTAGATGGGTATTTTGAAGAAAATTATAGTAGTCTATCTTTTAATTTGCTAAGCTCATCATTTTCGATATTGCAGCTTTCCGTGAGAGAATCTATAAGGAGATTGAAGCTGCCATTTTGAAATATCAAGAAATTAAGGAAAATATCAAAGGTATGTTGACATAGTGAAGCCATGTGGGGCCTTGTACGATTCACTATTGTTGTTATCTTTCTTTCATTGTTCATATTGAAGTCTAGTGAAGCCTTGTGTGGCCTTGTGCGATTCACTAGCATTGTTCTTGACATCTTCTTGGTCTTGTTGTTGCTTTTTTCTTGTATTGTGAACTTGATCTTGTATCATTTGGCATGAAAGGTCAATGCTTGGTTTTGAATGTGTAGTGACTTGGTAGGTGTTTTTTTGTTTTGAATGTGATTATATTTGGCGACTTGGTAAGTTGAAAATGATTAAGTGTAGGGACTTTAAAGGTGACATGATAGGTTGAAAGTGGTTAAGTCTAGGAACTTTAAAGGGGATATTTTTGTTTTGAATGTGGTTTTGTTTTGAGACTTAGTTGCTTGAAAATGATTAAGTTTAGGGACATTGAAGGAGATTTTGTGTTTTGAATGTGGTTTGGTTTTGATATTTAGTTGCTTGAAAATGGTTAAGTGTAGAGACTTTAAAGAGGATTTTTTTTTGTTTTGAATATTGTTTGGTAAGTGATTTAGTTGCTTGAAACTGGTTAAGTCTAGGAACTTTAAAGGGAATTCTTTTCTTTTTAATGTCGTTTGGTAGGTCACTTAGTTGCTTGAAAATGGTTAAGTCTAGGAACTTTAAAGGGAATTCTTTTCTTTTTAATGTAGTTTGGTAGGTCACTTAGTTGCTTGAAAATGGTTAAGTGTAGGAACTTTAAAGGGGATTTTTTTGTTTTGAATGTCGTTTGGTAGGTCACTTAGTTTCTTGAAAATGGTTAAGTGTAGGAACTTTAAAGGGAATTCTTTTCTTTTGAATGTCGTTTGGTCGGTCACTTAGTTTCTTGAAAATGGTTAAGTGTAGGAATTTTAAAGGGAATTCTTTTCTTTGGAATGTCGTTTGGTAGGTCACTTAGTTGCTTAAAACTGATTAAGTGTAGGAACTTTAAAGGAGATTTTTTTGTTTTGAATGTGGTTTGGTTGGTGACTTAGTTACTTGAAAATGGTT
The DNA here is from genome assembly GCF_002878395.1 of Capsicum annuum. Lineage (NCBI taxonomy): Eukaryota > Viridiplantae > Streptophyta > Magnoliopsida > Solanales > Solanaceae > Capsicum > Capsicum annuum. The sequence continues at coordinate 33,100,861 of NC_061120.1, read as the reverse complement.
TAAGTGTAGGAACTTTAAAGGGAATTTTTTTCTTTTGAATGTCGTTTGGTAGGTCACTTAGATACTTGAAAATGGTTAAGTGTAGGAACTTTAAAGGGGATTTTTTTGTTTTTTGAAAATGCTTAAGTGTAGGAACTTTAAAGGGAATTCTTTTCTTTTGAATGTCGTTTGGTAGGTCACTTAGTTGCTTGAAAATGATTAAGTGTAGGAACTTTAAAGGGAATTCTTTTCTTTGGAATGTCGTTTGGTAGGTCACTTAGTTGCTTAAAACTGATTAAGTGTAGGAACTTTAAAGGAGATTTTTTTGTTTTGAATGTGGTTTGGTTGGTGACTTAGTTACTTGAAAATGGTTTAAGTGTAGGAACTTTAAAGGGAATTTTTTTCTTTTGAATGTCGTTTGGTAGGTCACTTAGATACTTGAAAATGGTTAAGTGTAGGAACTTTAAAGGGGATTTTTTTGTTTTTTGAAAATGCTTAAGTGTAGGAACTTTAAAGGGAATTCTTTTCTTTTGAATGTCGTTTGGTAGGTCACTTAGTTGCTTGAAAATGATTAAGTGTAGGAACTTTAAAGGAAATTTTTTTATTTTGAATGTCGTTTGGTAGGTTACTTAGTTGCTTGAAAATGGTTAAGTGTAGGAACTTTAAAGGAATTTTTTTTGTTTTGAATGTGGTTTGGTTGGTGACTTAGTTTCTTGAAAATGGTTGAGTGTAGGAACTTTAAAGGGATTTTTTTTTGAATGTCGTTTGGTAGGTCACTTAGTTGCTTGAAAATGATTAAATTTTTGTGACTTGATCGAATTGGTTGAATCTGATTGATTGCGTAGATGGAACCTAATTATAGCTGGATATATCAATGGAACAATGATAATAGAATGAGTATTAGGGAGGAATTTGTTGAAGGAGTTAAAAGATTTGTTGAATATGCTACGACACTTGATATGTGGACACGTTATCGTGTTATTCGTTGTCCTTGTGTTAGATATGATGGGATAAATCTTGTAAGTGAAGAAGATGTAAAGGAACATCTTTATAGAAAAGGGTTTCATGAGGACTTTTTAAGATTGCGTGGCATTCTTGGGGATGTTGCGCAAAATAACTTTCTTGTTGGAGAAAGTAGTAGGTCTGTAGGGCATAATGAATATCAAGATACTAGGAGGACAGAAATGATGCACGATGCTTTTGGGATGCAACACGGGGTTGAGTTTAGTGAAAATGTTAAAGATGTTCCTAATAGCGAAGCGGGCAATTCTACAAATAATTGCATGCTTCTAGTCATCCTTTGTTTGACGAGTGTTCGCACTCTCATTTGTCTGTTTCTGTTAGATTATTAAGTATTAAATCTGACTGGAATATTACTGAAGGAGGAATGGACTCAATGATAGACCGAGTTAGTTGACCTCGGCTTGGAGGTTCCTGATTTTTTCTATAAGGCAAAAAGATTGGTGTCAAAGTTAGGTATTTCCTCAGTTAGAATTGATTGTTGTGAAAATGGTTGCATGTTATACTTTAAGGAAGATGTTAAGCTAGAGTTCTGTAAGTTTTATCAGCACTCTCGATATAAGCGTGGTTCTACTGGAAATAAAATTTCTATTAAGGCGATGCATTATTTACCTTTTATACCAAGGTTGAAGAGGTTGTATGCTTTAAATAGCTTAACTCCTCATATGAGATGACATAGTAAAGATAGAAGGCCCACTGGTGTTATGTGTCATCCATCTGATGGGGAGGCTTGAAAGCATTTTGATGCAACTTATCCAGATTTTACAGCTGAGCCACGAAACATTCGATTGAGATTATGTGTAGATGGGTTCTCTCCCTTTTCAGTTGGTGGTGCGCCATATTCACGTTGGCCTGTATTTATCACTCTTTATAATTTTTCTCCTGAACTGTTGATGACTAGTCCCTATATATTTTTGAATTATGTTATTCCTGGCCCGCGTAATCCAAAAAGCGGAATAGATGTCTACTTGCAACCTTTGATTGATGAACTTCAAATTTTATGGTATGAGGGGGTTGAAACTTAGGACATCTATCTTAAACAGAATTTCAATTTGCGTGCATATCTAATATGGACTGTTAATGATTTTCCTGCTTATGGAATGTTGTCTGGGTGGATGACAGCTGAAAAGATGGCTTGTCCATACTGCATGGAAAAAATAAAATCTTTCACATTGAGACACGGCAGGAAAAATTCATGGTTTGATTGTCATCGTTGTTTCTTGCCACCTGATCATGAATTTAGGAGACTCAAGAATGCATTCAGAAGGAATAGAAGGGAATATGATGGTCCACCTCCAAGGCTGTCTAGTCATGACGTCTGAAAAATAGTTCAGGACTTGACTAAATCCAGCGAGAAAGGATTGTACAGGCTTGATGGATATGGCGTTTCGCATAACTGGACTAAGCAAAGTATATTTTGGGAGTTAGAATATTAGCCAGATGATTTACTTACACATAATGTTGATGTCATGCATACTGAAAAGAACTATTTTGACAACTTGTTCAACACAGTTATGGATGTCACCGGCTAAACAAAGGATAATCCTAAGACCAGACTTGACTTACCAGAATATTGCAACAGCAGAGAATTACATTTACAACAGGGGCCCAACGGTAATGTTCTTAAGCCCAAGGCTAGTTTTACATTCAAGTTAGACCAAAAGCGTCAAATATATGAGTGGGTTCAAAGATTGAAGATGCCCGATGGATATGCCTCAAATTTGGGAAAGAGGGTTGATATGGCATAAGGAATCTTGCATGGAATGAAAAGCCATGATTGTCATATTTTCATGGAATAATTACTTCCATTTTCTTTTATTGGTTTACTTGAAAACATATGAAAACCAATAGCAGAGATCAGTTTATTCTTCAAAGATTTATGTGCCACCACAGTAAAAGAAGAAAATCTGGCGCAAATGAAAAGTAATATTGTTGTTATCACCAACAAGATAGAGAAGATTTTCCCGCCAGCGTTCTTCAATGTGATGGAACATTTTTCCATTCACCTTGTGCACGAAGCTTGGCTAGGCGGTCTAGTTCATACTAGGTGGATGTATCTATTCGAACGGTAAACATTTGCAACATATTTAAATTCATACATATCTTTTTTAAATATAGTAAACATCTAACCTTAACATTGTACAGGGTAATTGGAAAATTAAAAAAGGGTCTCAAAAACAAATATAGGGTGGAAGGCTTTATAACCGAGGCATATATTGCAAGAGAAACTTCTCAATTTTGTTCATACTACTTTAGTGATGAAGTTGCTTATTCAAGAAACCGATCGAATCATCATTAGGACAATGTCAATGAGCCTCATTTGCAATCGATATCAATTTTCAATCAATCTGGTTGTAAGACTAAAAAGACCATACCTCGCCAGCTCAGTCCTACGGAGCGCAAGTCAGCAACTTTGTATGTCATGCTGAATTGCTTGGAAATTGAGCCCTTTCTGAAGTAAGGAGATTAAAATTTTAACATATCTTATTTGTTTACTCATTTCCTTAAAGAAACTAATTGTGTTTCCCATATTGGATGTTCATTTCATTTAAGACTCAATTCCACAAAAAATTAAGTGTATGCATCCTCTGCAATGTAGTTTAAAAATAAGGTTCGTAAGTGTATTAATATTTCTGCAAAGTATAAACATTTACACATTCCTCAACTAAAATATATATATGTATAATATTTTTAGGTACACTATTCAACAAATGCAGCCACATATGATCAGCTCTTAAGAGATATTTCTTTGGGTTCAGTTGAAGCTAATGCAATGTCCCAATACAAAGTAAATGGGTTTAACTTTTCCATCAAACAACACTCTAGAACAAGAAAAATAAATAATAGTGGTGTTTGGGTTAGGGTGATGATGATGTTTATTACTTTGACATCATACACGAGATCTTAGAACTGGAGTATACTGGTTTTCCAATAAAATAAATTACCCTCTTTCGATGTAACTGGTTTGATCTAAGTACAAGAGTCACAAGAGTACATAGGGAGCATAACATTATTGAGGTAAAGCATAATAGGTCGTATCCTATTTACGATCCATTTGTTCTAGCGCAAAATGATAAACAAGTGTATTATGCTCCTTATCTATTGCGCAATGATAAGTCTGATTGGTGGACTGTAATCAAAACAAAACCTATAGACCGGGTGAAAGTTGAGAATGTGCTGGAGACTGCGTATCAAAATGAAATTCAGATTGATCACCAGCTAGTGGACGTTGAATTAGTGGACGGTTTGAATGACCTGAAAAATATATTTGAAGATGTTAATATTACGGAAGAAGAGGCTAAGTGGGTAGGAGATGAGGAAACCTCCAAAGAGGGTGAATTATTTAGTGGAGAGTCTTCAGAAGAGTTGGATTAGTTGTGTAGGTTGTATTTATTATGTATTGATGTCTTTATGCTTTGTACTATATATTTACCTTTATGTTTCTTGTTTAAGATTTATATGTAATATACTATTTAAGTTTGTTGTTTCCACTTTTTCATGATTTATATAGTAATAAAATATTCTTGTCTATATCTCGCGTTGTATTAGAGCGATTTGAAATGTGAATTAGTAACTTGAAATTAGTTACTTGGAATATTTTCTTATATATTCATTTTGTAGGAACTAACTACTTGTTAACTTAACATAATTTAGATGTCAGGCAGAGGTGACAAGGGTAAGGGAAAAGTTGATACTATGAAACTAAAAAAGAATAGACAACCTCCGGCTTATAGACGACCCATAGGTATTCATATATCTGAGGGTCAATTTGCTGACGTGACAACACGACCCTCATATTATAGGTAGTTCGAGGTTTCAATACCAACTCCTATGCATATGGGGCCGCTACATGGGTCTACATTGACTCATTCTGCTCGTATGACCATGCCACCGCTAGCACAGTACTATCAGATGGCCGCTGGCCCCTCCAGACATCTACCATCATCGATAACCTTCTGCAGCAGTCACACAGCTTCGCACAGTGATTCTGTTGGATCTATTGGGTTGTCGGATCTTCAGCTTGGAGGCACTCCATCTGGTGCTTCAGATCCGCCCACGCCAGTGCATCCACCATCACTTACTAGGCAGCCAGGAGATAGAGATGATTCTGGGAGGATTTATCTTGTTCCAGTTGCGATAGGGTAAGATTTCTAAATATAATAACGTTACTCATTTTTTCATTACTAGATTATTATGCTCTATGAAATTACTGTTTGATCTTGTGTTGTAGGTTTAGGCCGAATGATGGAGTTGGACAAAAGGCATGACTATGCATTACTCAGCACTTCAATGGCTACTAGACCAGATGGAAAAAGGTTCCCAAACTTGACAGGGATAGAATGTTTGAAGAATTTAAGGTAACGATTTAACTTTTTGACTACTTATTAACACTTTATTAGAACAAAAGATTGAATATTATATTTTTGTTGTAGAAATTTTACTGGTGGGATGATGCAAATATATTTCTTATAAAGAAGAATTTTTTCATAAGATGTAGAGCCAGATTTAACGTTCTCTTAGATTATACCCGAAAGAAATCGGTAAAACGTAAGTGGATTCCTGCACCCGCATAGCCACTGTATCTTCGCCATTGGAGTAGCGCATAATATCAATTGTTGAGTGAAAATGAAAAGAAATCCTGGGCATCATCCAAGGGTGGCTCCCTACATACTACGGGTGCCAGAAGTACTCTTGCTGTGAAGGAAAAAATGGTATGTAGCTTTTACAGTGTTAATTGTTTGTTTCTATTTAAATTTATTTATTATTTGAACATTGATATATAATATTTTTATATGCAAGAAAAATAAAAGGGTAGGAGAATACCAATTGATGAGCTATTTTAGGAGACTCATACGAAAAAGAAAAGGGCCCAACTGATGAAGGTGTCTGGGTTGAAGCTCTTGGAAAAGCTGTCCATGTAAGAAACAAATTTTGAATTATAACTACTTTAATATTTTTTCACTTTTAAAATTAACTTTACTTTAAATGTAGGACGAATATACACGTCTTGTTGCTGAGTATTGTAGTAGTCAGCCTACTGAAAGTCAGGGTGACCCAATACCCGAGCATGTAGAGGAGGAGTTATGGACAAAAGCTGTGGGTCCTGCAAATAGAGGCCATTTCTACGGATTCCACACAAAATTTTTTGGCGATAATATTAGGTGTTCTTCCAGCGATGCATACTCTAGCTCTTCAGTTGATAGAGAAACCATTGTAAGACTACAAAATATGGTTTCTCAACTCACTGAAGAGCTTGCTGAATAGAGAGAGAGGTTTGCTGAATAGAGAGAGAGGCAGAAGAAGACCGAGAAGGCAACAACATCACAAATCAAGATACTGCAGCAGTTGTTTAGCTTTTTCATTCAGACTGTGGGGGTTATTTCTCTGTGTCCCGGTGATGGAGTTCGAGCTGCAAAAGGTCTAGGCTCCCTGGATGATTTCAGCACGGATGATGATATGGAAGATAAGGACGAATTCGATGATGATGGCTTTTAATTTTTTGATTTTTGTGTGTGTTGTATTTATTATTTAGACATTTTGTTGTTTGAAAGTATTGTTGTAGTTTTTTTATACTCACTTTTGTAGGACATTTTGTACGTGTTGTAGACGTTTGAAAGTATTTATGTTTAGTTTTTGGTTGTTGCTGCTGCTGTATTGATTTAGTTACTGCTGTATTGCATTGTTATTGTTGCATTGTGTATTTGAGTTTTGATTTTTATTTTTTAAAAAATTTTCAGAAAAACCGACCACAAGTGGTAGGTTTTTCAAATTTTTTTCCAGATTTTTAAATTTTTTTCCAAAAAACTGACCACAAGTGGTCGATTTTATATTAAATTAATTAATTAAATTTAATATAAAACTGACCACTTATGGTCGTTTTTTTTTTCTTGAAATTATTTTTTACAATTTTAATAAAATAATAATGAATTTTTAAAAAATATATATATTTTTTAAAAAATCGACTACTTGTGGTCGGTTTTTAAAAACCTACCATAACTTTACCGACCATGAACTTTGGTCGGTTTTGGGGGAAAATCGACCACTTGGGGTCGATTTTTCACTTTTTTTTAGTAGTGGATACGACATTCTCTAGTTGACATCTTAGGAAACAAAATTTCCTATATTCTTCTCTATGTCTTCATAGGGTACGATATTCCCTAGTTGACATCTTAGGAACCAAAATTTCCTATTTTTATACTTTAAATTTTCATAGGGTACGACATTCCCTAGTTGACATCTTAGGAAACACAATTTTCTAATTTTCATCTTCGTCTTCATAGGATACGACATTCCCTAGTTGATATCTTAGGAAACAAAATTTCCTATTTTTCTTTCATAAGTCCTCATAGGGTACGACATTCCCTAGTTTCCATTTTAGAAAATCAAATTTCCTAATTTTCTTCTTTATGTCTTCATAGGGTACAACATCTCCTAGTTGACATCTTAGGACACAAAATTTCCTATTTTTCTACTTTAAGTCTTCATAGGGTACGACATTCCCTAGTTGACATCTTAGGAAATATTTTTTTTCTATTTTCTTCTTTATGTCTTCATAGGGTACGAAATTCCCTAGTTGACACCTTAGGAAACATAATTTTCCATTTTTCTACTTTAAGTCTTCATAGCGTACGATATTCCTTAGTTGACATTTAGGAAACAAAATTTCCTATTTTCTTCTTTATGTCTTCATATGGTACGACATTCCTTAGTTGACATCTTAGGAAATAAAATTTATTATTTTTCTACTTTAAGTCTTTATAGGGTACGACATTTCCTAGTTGACATCTTAGGAAACACAATTTCTTAATTTTCTCCTTCATCTTCCTAGGGTACGACATTCCCTAGTTGACATCTTAGAAAACAAAATTTCCTATTTTTCTACTTTAATTATTCATAGGGTACGACATTCCCTAGTTGACATCTTAGAAAATAATATTTTTTATTTTCTTTTTTATGTCTTCATAGGGTACGACATTCCCTAGTTGCCTTTAGGAAATAAAATTTCCTAATTTTCTCCTTTATGTCTTCATAGGATATGACATCCCCTAGTAGACATTTTAGAAATTAAAATCTCCTGTTTCTTCATTAAGTCTTTATAGAGTACGACATTTCCTAGTCGCATTTTAAGAAGTAAATATCCTAATTTTTTTTCATGCATTCATAAGTATAACATCCCTTGGTTGCATTATTGTGAACGAAAATCTTATTTTATTGCATACCGATCTTAGGTTTCTATTATTTTTATTTATTTATTTATTTTATTTTTTAATTATTGCATAGTTTTTTTATTAACTTACAAAATTTTTCCAGTGCAAACTGGTGTTGAAAATTTTGTTAGTCTTTGTTTCGTTTTTCTTTGATGGCTTGCAGGTTTTTCTGCAAAGAACAAATTTGATGAATGGAATCATATCTCTGATTAGAGTAGAGAAGAATGTTCAATCTCAAAGATAGTTAGAGTCAACTTAGCATATGTAGCGGGTCATCTTCTCAAGAGTCATCTTCTTAGCTTCTGGTCAAGAGAACAAACATCCAATAATATTCTATGAACTGTCCTTTGAAAGAGCGTCAACGACTCAATCCAAGTTTCAAGTTCAAGTCTCAAATCCTAACTTCAAGATTAAATTTTGAGATCAAGGTACCCACCAGAAGAAGGTGAGGCTATAACTGAAGATTCAAAAGGAAGATATGAAGCAAGAGAATCAAGACAATAAGAATAAATAAGAGCTTGTATTTTTCATTTCTAGTTTTACTTTTTCTTTTTCTGATGTAATAAAAGGAGCCACGGGCCGAAAACTCGACGGGACCTCAACTCGACTCTCCAACTCATCCATTCAATCCTCCACTCATTTGAACTACCCGTGACCTGATTCTCTTATAACCTGAGATATGTAGACTGCCCAAAATCAGGGCTCGATCACACTTCTTTTCTATTATTTATTTTTCTACTTTGGAATAAATTGTTTGGTCAAAATCAGTCGTGTTCACTTCTTAGGTTAAAAATTCTCGATATTTCTAAGAAAAGAGGGACATTCTGTAAACACCTAATTTTTTTACCAAACTTAAGGTTTTACGCCATGTTAGTGTTTAAATATTTTTTTTTAGGTCTAAATTAGATATTTCAATTTTATCGTATTTTTTACAAAGGTTGTTTTAAAAGTTTTGAAAACTACAAAATAGAGTCACATTTTTAAACAAGTTTTTATTTTATTGTTTATTTATTTTTAGACAAAAATAAAATTTTCTAAATTATATTTGTTCTTCTTTTAACTTTTAATAAAGAATCTAGAGATATTAATATTTCTTAATCATATTTCTAAGACTAGCTATTTAACTTATTTGTATTTTGTTAGCTTTAAATAGATTTTATCATTTTTATTTTACTTAAAATATTGATTAAAAAAAAACTAAAACTACCCAATATCCCCATAAACCACCTTTTCCCACTAACCTAAAACTACCCTCACATTTCTACCTCTATGGCAACACAAACACACACAACACACGACACACACGCAGGGGAACTATTTTATAAACACACACACAACAACACACGGAAGGAAGAGAAGACCGGAGACGAAAAGGAAAACACAACAAAAAAAGAAAAAGAGTTAAGGATTTCGTTCGAGATTCCGATGACATCGTCTTTGCTTATACATTCGATTTAGTCAGGTTCTTAGTTAATCCCTTTGTATTTATTTTGTTATAATTGGGTTATCGAAACATAAACAAATTTATTTGGTGAAAAAAGTTGATTATTTATATCCTGTCATCCTTTTAACTTTGCTCTTTGGTTCTAGTGTGTTAAAACTCTTTTTCCAATTTTATAATGTATGTATGCATTTTGTTAAGTTGGAGTCTCCCTGCTATCTTTCCATCATTCCATGTTGTATGCATTTAACCTATTAGTTACCATTATAATTGCTCTTCTTCAAACCTGAGTAACTACATGTCATTCAATGTGATAGATTGCTAGTAAAGTTATACTATATTGTTAACTTCCTTTATAACATGCATGTATGAATATAATAAGAGAGCAGATTAGAGAGAAAAAAAATAAAACAAGACAACACAGTGATAGTAGAATACAAAAAAAAAAAAGGGAGATAAAGAGAATAAGAGACAAAAAGAACTTAATGTGAAATTTTATTTACGACTCTGAGTTCGTACAGTGGTCCTAAAACTTAGTTATTGTTAACCTTTGAAATTAATAAATCGTAGTCGTTTTGATGTTTTCATATAGCATGCTCAAAGTCTTATGCTATCTTGTTTGAAAGCTTCGAGCTTTGAATGAACAAAGGAAATTTTTGTCTACGAAAGGTTCATTCTTAGTCATTTCGTAGCTATTTTTAAAGTTATGTTTTTTTTTTCCAATGATTTTCCTTAAAATAAGTCAAAAGTTCGCTTTGTTATGCTAGTTGATATTTATAAAGTGATTCCTTTAGATTCTACTACGTTGATTTACTAAGGGGTTATAAGCATGTAAAACCCATTAATTTAAATGATCTAGCAACATGACATTATTGTTTGTTGTAGGTATCCTCATTATAATTAGAATAAAATCATGTTAAGCCTAAAAGGTTGTTAATGATATCTTGGTAACATATTGTAATACCGTATGATAATTTTTTCTATTTGGAATTCTTGTTTGAGGCATAATATTTAATAGTAGGAGATTAATATAATCGACTGTTGAATTTGAAAGAGACGTATCAATCTGTTTTAATTGACTTTTATTAGGTTTTAGATTAGTATTATTTGAATTAATAGATTTTTTTATAATACTATTCATACTGTCTAATAATGTGGATACAATCCCTTCTTTTGATTAATTTTATTTTAATAAGAAGTTTTATCACTTGCTTACACCATTCCTTACGAGACTTTAAGAGATGAATCCCAGAATATTAAACCTTTATTTTGTTTAAGTCCCAAATTAACATATTAATCATTGGAATGGAAAACAAGATGGCTGCGAATTTATTTATGACACATCATATTTGATAAAAGAAAAGAGGGAAAAAATCAATTGTAAGGGAGTGAATTCATAGAAGAACGAGTTAGGTTCATAACTTCAAAAAAATTAAGATTTAACTTACAAGAGAAAATTAACGATGAAGTTGGAAATCATGACCTCAAAGAAATTAAGATTTAACTTACAAGAGAAAATTAACGATGAAGTTGGAAAGCCCTGCTACCGACTATTCGTTATAATAAAATTTATCATACTATTTGAAGCCGATCTAGTTGGGTTGGATAGATTCTAAACATGTTAGGTGCTTATCTAGATTGAAAAAAATGGGAACGATCCATAAATGTCTCAAAGGCACGAGAAATATATCAAAATTCGTGGTATGATCGAAAAGTATTGCCACCGGCAAGCCACACATTAATATAATTAAAAATATATTTAAAAGAAATCAAAAGCGGGATGGAAGTTACTTTTAGGTTAACAAATATTATAAATCCAAAAGATTAATTTAAGCCAGACATAAGTCATTAAAGTGACCGTGCTAAAACCACGGGACTTGAGGGGTGCCTCACACCTTCCCTCGGTCTAACAGAATTTCTTATTCGGATTTCTAATTCGCAGACTAAAAAGAAAGAGTCATTTCCTTTTGATTGGGGATTCAATAAGGTGATTTGGAACACTCAAACTCAATTTCAAGTGGTGACTCTGTAAAATAAATAATCCTTTTTCAAAATGTCACTTTAATTGGGAAAACCCATTTTCTCTAAAACCAACATCCTAGCGGGTTGGGGAGATAAAAATAGAGGTGTAACAAAAATAAACATGATATAATTAACAAAAAAATATTAATTATTTTATTTATTTATTTATCTACTCTGTTTCTTTTTTCTCGTTACCTTTTTTTCTCTCTTTTTACTTATGTAATTCTCAAATCAGTTTCGTCTTAATGTTTCATAGGGAGAGCGCTTTAAAAAATTTCCAATTGTCACTTTTAATCACAGACAAGCATAACCAAAGATTATTTTATATTTAGCTATGAAATTTTTTTCGTCACAAATAGTTAAATTATTCAACTACAAATTTTATATCGTGACTAGTTAAATACTGCATATTTTGTTACAACTATTTTGTCACTAAGTCGTAGGTTGATTAGAGACAACAAAATAATCGTCACTAATTGCTTATATTATTAGTAACAAAAGATAAGGTCACAATTAAATATAAATTTTGTGGCTAAAGCTTACAACATTTAACTACGAATTTCAATTTGTCACTGTTTTAATAACTTATCTTTTGTGACGATACTACTTTCATCAAGAATTTTAATTAATTTTAAGGCGAATAATAGTTCGTCATAAATTTAGTACATTATTAGTGACAAAATAATGTGTCATTAACAACTTAAAATCCGTCGCTAATTTTACTTAATAAATGACGCCAAATTATTTTTTGGTGGAAAATTTTAGTGGACGAAACTTTACTACAAAATTATATGTTTTGTCACTAAAACTATGTTGCTCATGTATTGAAAGATTAAATATAATTTTAGTCACAAAAAGTGAATAATTAGTGACGAATTTTGTATCGTGCCTAAAATTTTCGTAGCTAAATATCAAATTTTAGTGTTTTCTTCTTTTTTTTGGTGTTGTTATAATGTGAACAATGATTGGTGCTTATAAAATTCTTTAATTCTTTGTCTTTGTTTGCCCGAGACTTAGAATTTTTGGACTTTATTCGTTATTATTAGAATTAGTTGTTGTTCTGGTCTGTCTTTATTTAAAATGAGAACTATATGTGGAAAGTATTGAAACATTGCAGTTTAGTCTGACCTTCGTTATTACTTCAGATTTAGGTCTGTTGACAATCTTGTTTAGTATACATGGACTTCATAGTCATTCTCAATTTCTTCTTTACCATTTATTTGCATAGGTTCTAGCAATAAGTGATTGGTAGCTGTTGGTGCGTATTCTCTATATTTCGGAAGTAGTTGCAAGGAAGATCCACAGCTCCCTGGATCTCTTTTATTCCTATCTTTTTATGTCATTTTCTCTTATGGATATTGTAGTTTGGTTTATAATTTTTAGAGGCTTTTACCGGTTATAGCATATTTTGAAAATATTTTTATTTCTTTCTACAATTTCTTATAATTTTTTATTAAAATATTGGTTTATTTTATTTATATTGATTTTATGTTTTAATTACACATATAATACTTCATATTATGCCTTATTATTTTGCATTACTTGTTCGTCGGTTGGATAGGTGTCATCACTTTTTTGATTTTTAAATCGTAACATAAATCTTTAAAATTTCAATTAATATTAGATTTTTCGCTATAAGTGTTATTCATATATGGTCTGATCTCTAAGTACTCTTTCTTTGTCCAGTTGTATTTATTGCAAGTTTGAAAATATTTCAGATAAATTTAATTTTATATTTTTGATTTTCAAGTAAAATTATTATCTAACTCTAGTTTGACGTGAACTAGTGACGAACCCATAATTTCAAAGTATAAAGAGTTCAATAATCTCTCTCTCTATATATATAGAGATGTGTGTTTATCGACTTTTATGCGCATTTGGGATCATGATTTCAAATCATAACTTTAATCAATGTTTGGACAAGTGATTTACAGGAAACTACACTCAGTGTCCCTCAAAGTGGCTGGTCTTGAATTTTTTGTTCCCCAAATTATGTGGTCTTAAAGTTTTATCCCCGCTAAATAAGTTCTCTAACATTTGCTTATAAGGCAGAACTTCTGATCAATTATGTAGATTCTTTGTCTTGAAATGTCATGAGCATCTGTCTTAAGAGTTAGAACGTCTATATCATGGACAACATATTTAAGTTTATTTTTGCTTATAAGGCAGAACTTCAAATAATCAATTAAGAAAGTTTATTGTCTTGAAATACAATGAATGAATAAGATTTATAACATCTACTTTATGGATAAAAGTTACTAAATAAGGCCAAAAAATCAAGACCAATCATTTTGAGGTCAGTTTGTAACACTTTTTTATTAGAGACAAAATATCAAGTCTAGCCCATTTTAGGGCCATTTCTGAACTTAACCTTATGATTTGGGATCATGATTTCAAATTTAAAATTCTCTAAAAACTGAGAATTTAAAGTTTCAATTTTTTTAAATGTATAACTTGATCCTTAAGTTTATATTATGTAAAAGGCGATCATTTTAAATTTCATAAAAAATGACTCACATTCAGGATGAAGAGATAGTATGTACCATATGAAAGAATTGTATTAGAGAGTAGCTAACTACTACTATTGTTAACTAATGCCTCTTTAAAAATTATGTGCATTTGAAAATTTATAATTGTAAAAATTTATTTACGAAAAGAACATGGTGAGATCAATTTATCACAATTTGCTCATTTGGTAAGATTGCATAGGAACTGAGAAAAAATTAATAGTTCTTACAACTTGTCTTACAACTTATGGTGTTTATATATTTGTGAGAAAAAAAATATAACTTAAGAAATTCAAATTACATATTCAAATAAAACTTCAAGTTCAAACCAATCTGATTTCAAACCATAGTTATTTGAAATCACTGTTTTCAAATCATATCCCAATGAGACCCAAGTATATTTTCATTAAACGTGCTTTAATGAAAAACTATATTTTTTAGCTTCTAAGAAATAATTTTTGCTACTCCACAAAACACTTAATTTCTCTAAAAGTTTAGGACAAATATCTCATCTTTTTAAAATAAGTATATTTTGAAAAAAAAAAAACTTAATAATTTTAACTTTCCAAAAACTTGGTCAAATAAACCTTAAGTCGTAATATATAGAACGGAAAAGGGTCTAATATACCCTTCAAGTAAGGAAAATGGTTCACAAATATCCTCCTTTCACCTTTAGGCTAAAAAATACCCTTCCATCCACCTATTTGGCTAAAAAATACCCTTCCACTTAATGGATAAGTAATTAAGCTTCTAACTTAACACGTGACAACTTGTTATTGGTTAGAGATTTAATTAATTAATAATTTATTATTATTAATAAATAAATAAATGACTCAATCAGATCTCACTATCCCACCCAAATAAATACCCAATCCGACTAAATATCTAATGAAAAAATCCAATCATAATATCAAAAGGGGAAAAACCATTTACAGAAAATCATCGGTCACTCTCTCTTAGTAAAATAAAAATCAAGTCACTCTATTCAAAATTGGAGCTGCGATTTATAGATCACTGATTCGGTGGTCTTCTCCGATTAATTTGATCAGTAAAACACCTTTGTTTTAAAGTAAGAACTGAAGAATCCATCAATCTAATGTTAGAGTTTAGTTAGGATTTGGTTTATCTTCCTATTATAAGACCTAATGCTTGTTTGGTTGAATGTATATTGTAAGTTTTTATTATTTTATATGCTTCTTTATTCATATGATTGTATTCAATTTTTTATTCATTGTATTTTTAAGTTGTCCGAAGTTAGGATTTTTACATATTATTGGTGAAATTTCGTTTTATAGATGCTTGTTTTAGGACTTTTTCTTTTTATTTCATACTCATTGTGTTACTTGTGCCTTCATTTTGTACATATGGAATTAAGATGTTAGGTGTCAGGTTGTTACATGATTTGCTGGGGTGTTGCGAAAACATATGTTGAACTAGATTTGCTTCTGGGGGACCTTTATTTTTTCCACAGAGCTAATGACATTTTTCCATCTAACCAATATCGCGTCTTCATCAATTTGACCACCATGTAATATCCGATAGCTTGAAACAATTTTGTCAAGGACATCTCCAGTTGAGTTTCTCACTTTGCCTCCACTATGTTTTTTATTTTCAATATGTATTTCAGTAAGCTCAGAGGGAATACACCAATGTGATAAAATTTCATTGTTTTGCTGTGAACTATTGAGCTTTATTTGCTTATCCATCAAAATTTGAGTATAAAATTAAACTATTGAGATTTATTTTAATTGAGTGTTGTGTGTTTTTTCTTTACTTTCTTCATTGTTGGGGATGTTTAGTCATAATTTGTCACTTTTATGTAGATATATAAATGCTGTTTTTTTTCCCAATTCTATAGCTATATATGTATGCAGTTTTTTTCAATTTTATATTAGCCTAGTGTTGTGGGTTTGTTCATCTTTTATCACTTCATTGTTCAGGATGTTTAGTAACTTTTTTTTTCACTTCTATATAGGCATATGTATGCAATTTTTTTCAATTTCATATTAGCTTATTGTTGCATGTTTTTTCATCTTTTAGTCAAGAATCTATTAGTGTCTTCATGCCTACTCCTAATTTTATTTCTTCTTCTGGTCAACAGACAAGCCTCTTTGCTGGACTTTCATATTCAAAGACAAATGTCAAGGAATCTGTTGGAGCTTCAAGGTCAAACAGAAATTCCAACCAACCTATTACATCTTCAAGTGTAGTTTCTGATGAAGATGATGATGAATCTGAGGAGGAGGATCAGACAACTCTAAAGTCTAAGGCAATATCTGAAGAAAAGACTAGGCTTTAAGCAAAAAAAAAAATATCGATTCGACCAACTGGTACTAGGAGAATTGGCTTCAAGGGAGATGAAAATGGTGCAAGTATGCCCACTAATTTGCCATATTCACCAAGAAAATTTACTTGGAAAGGCAAAAGAGCTACGACTTCAAATCAGTTGACAATTGAAAAGGAAAGAAAATTGTCAAACTAAAGACAAAGAAGGGAGGCAAGCAATATGAAAGAAATAACTGCTTTATCTGGTTGTTTTATAGTTTTTCACTGTTATGTAATGAAATAATTTTTTTGACATTTTTCTGGGTTTTTATGTTAATTAGACTTGAAAGTTGTATTTGAAATCATTTATTAGTATTTTGTAGTTTTTGAACAATACCGTTATATGAGAATGCTATTGCGTGCTGGGAACAAGTTAGTGTTTTTCAACTTTGGTGCATTTTTTGCTACTGCTTTTTAATAGTTTTGAAGCAGTTTTTTTTTTCTTCTATTTTGTTCCAGTTTTGTGATGCTTCTCTTTCAATTTTGTGTCGTATGAAAAAGAGTTCACTGTAAGGCATTTGAATAACAGTCATTGAATTCAAATTATGGCTAAAAATATTTTGCTGCAAGACCAAATATGCTAGTGAAATTTGGACAAGTACTAAATCAAATTCTTATAACCTTAAAAATGAGTATATAGGTAGCCTTAAATAACATAAATCTCCAAAACATACATGTATTAAACATAAAAATAAAAATCAATCAAAAACCTTTGAACTAGTTCTTGGAGATTCAATGGTGCACGATGAGCTATGTTAAATCTCCAAAACATACATTACACATAGAAACAAAATCAATAAAAAATCTTTGAACTAGTTCTTGGAGGTTCAATGGTATGAGATTTTGTTCAAGTCTTCAGGTTGTAAGTTCTTTCCACCGGTTATTCGTTTTCCTTTTCTGAACATCAAGATGATAAAACCACGTCTCACAGTACTCAAACTTTGACCAATTAAACCATATGTATGTGTAGAAGGATCTTCCCCTATGATATCTATTCATCCGCAAATAATTCTCAATGTGAAGACACAAAGTCAGGGTGCTGATCTTCGATAGGAAAGAAGGCCATTTCATTCCATATCCCGTGGCTTCTATTGTTCATTGACTCTCTCTTTCTCTTAGGCAAGTTCTGGACCAGTTGGCAGTAGATCATAACCATCATGATGCTTGATATTTCTGTGTTCAACAGGTATCAACTTCAGAATTACCGTAATAAGCAGGCTTACAACACCAATTAAGACATTGAACAACTATAGTTCCCAGCTGAACTAATTAGCTAGTAGCAAAAGATATAATGCACTAATGCATGTGCAAAGCAGGAACTATTGGTACATACATAAAAAATCATGCCATGAAATTGATTAAATATTCAAATTTAGCAAAACATGACTAAAAATTAACCATATAATCCTACTCTTTGAAAGAACTTAACAACCAAATTGAATCCACAAATAGACATTAGTAGCAGCAATATGGTATACGGAGTTGGACTTATGTAAACATAATCAGGATAATTAGCAGCCGTGGCTACAAAACTTCTGATTAAGAGATTCTTAGGTCCATTGTAAATTAGTCAAAAATAAGTGCACGTATATCTAGAATAGAAACTGTATATGAATCAAAAAGAAAGCTGAAGCTTGGACATCAGGTTGTGCTCAACATAAAGAAAACTAGCTACTCCTACACTAACAGACTAAGACTAAATATAGAAGTTAAGCTCACTTACTCTGCTTGCTAACTTGAGTTGCAAACTAGACGTGCACTCAACATTCTGACTGATTGCACGACCTTCTGATAACTTTGAATTTTAACAGAGCGCCCCCCCCCCCCCCCCGAAAAAAAACTTCTCCCACCCCACCAAATTCACTTAAAACCTTTTTATGGTTTCCCATTTAGTGTTCGGAATTTGATTTGGAACCCGACTAAATTCAAATATGCACCTCACATATTTGACGTAAAACGCTTCCTAAGAAAGGTGACGCTATACTTAAGGAACTCGAATTCGAGGCTTGCAGTTAAGGATGAAGGACAGATTCACTATAAACTTAATCGTTAAGCATTTTCAACATAACACGCAGCCCCATCCACACCAAATTCACTAAAATTTAAACTTTATGCATTCCCATACTTGAAGGGTATATTAGGGCCTTCTCCGAAAAACAAACAAAGAACTCCTACAGAACATTGAATGTCTGAAATTCATGTGGAGATAAAATTGATCATCATAGAGAAAACACAAACTATCAGCTGAAAGTGCACAAACTATGAGAGAATCATCCCACTTAAATCTCTCCACAGGGCTTAAAGCAATAAAATTTTCTTCATCTCGGTATTTGTTTTATGTGGACTTTCGGTACCACAAATTGAAGCCCATAAGTTCTATCTAACTACAAATTATAAGAGGATTATATTCCTAAGGATACATTATGTATTCAATGTGCTTAAATTAATTACTGCTTTCATTTCCACTTCTATTTTATTAAGCTTTAGTTCCAAAATTTATTTGATAACTAACAACTTGTGATACAAAATCAAATTGAGTGACTTTTTGAGATAAAAATTATTAGTTCATTGACCATATGAAAAAATTCTATAATAAAATATTACAGGAGGAATAAATAAAAAGCGATGTGTACAAAATGAAAGAAACTTGAAGAAAGAAGGAAAAAACAAATAAACATGCATTTAGTTTTCTCAATAGTGGACTTAATAGCAAGTGCAGGGGCACTATCAAGTGCATAATTTCAAAGTACTCTCAAGCTTCTTGATTTGTTGCTTTTCCCTCTTAGCAAACTGTTTTGACTCCTCAGCAAACTGTACGGGATTCAATTTCTTGAGAAGAAGATTTGCAGATTTGGCAACTGGAAGAAGAAATTATTTTCAAAGAATCATAAAAGATCAAGGAAGAAGAAAGAGTGATCGATGATATGTTGTAAAGGGTTTTCCCCCTTTTGATATTATGATCGGGGTTTTTCATTAGATATTTAGTCGAATCGGGTATTTAGTTGGATGGGGGTAGTGGGATCTGATTGGGTCATTTATTTATGATTAATAATAAATTATTAATTAATTAAATCTCTAACCAATAATAAGTTGCCACATGTTAAGTTAGAAGCCTAATCACTTATCTGTTAAGTGGAAGGGTATTTTTGAGCCAAATAGGTAGATGGAAGGGTATTTTTGAGCGTAAAGGTGGAAAAAAGGTATTTATGGATCATAATTGAAGGATATATTAAACCCTTTTCCGTATATAGAATTTTAGAGTTAGACCATTTTTCTCTCTCTAGGTTTTATCTCTCAGCGTAGGTTCGTAATTTATCGAATTGCCTGAAGAGAGACATAAGGAGCTTTGGTTACTAAGTCTTTTCGGCCTTCTACAGTGAATGTGCATAGAGAGGGAAATTCCATATATTGGCCATTACTTTCAACGAATTCTTGAAAGATGTCGGAGATCTCGACCGACCGGCAGCAGGGCATACTAGATCTATTTATAACATGGTGGACTTGGTGTAAGCGAGTGCTGCTAGCGTGAATTCTGTGTCTACGAAAGGGATTTCGATAAAACAGATGACACAGAGGAAACAGCAGCTTAGTCCCAACACTGATAAACAATAAAGGTGGATTAATTTCTTCTCTAAAAATAAATTAGCGATTAGAGATACTTCACTAGGATTTATCGTACCTTTCTATTCAGAATGGTGAAGCATTAGCTACTCTAAAACAGGAAACGGTGGATACTGAAATTGCAAAATGAAAGTCGCCACTTATATGATACATAGTGGGAGAATAATCTATATTTGTAGCATGGGAGTACTTTATGGTAGCTCAATGGAATTTTGTATCAAACCCCAAAACATTCTACTACAACGACAGATACTTTCTAATTACTTTCAATAAAATCCAGGATAGGGATAATGTGTTGACGTCCTGGACATATATGTTCAGCAACAAGCTCATGATTCTAAAGATGTGTTAGCCGGAGTTTGATTTTGGCAAGGAGATTTTGCAAACAATTCCTTTGTGGATTAGGTGTCCTACTTACTACTAAGTTATTGGAGAGTAGATTTATTACGTAGAATAAGTAGTATCCTGGGAAATCCTCTTTTTGTAGATGAGTGTACCAACAAAATTGAATATATTTCCTTTGCCCGAGTGCTAATAAAATTGATGTAACTAGGGATCTGAAGAGGAAGATAATAATTTGGATCCTAATGAGCATACAGCAAAAAGTAGAACATGACTGGTAGCCATTGTATTGTGCAAAGTGTTTAGTGGTGAGGCATAAATACCCACTTATTGATGCTTTAAAACCAAATCCCAATCCAAAATCTATTAAGATAAAACAAGCATAGCATCACAAGGAGGTAGATAACGTACTTGCAACCAAAAATGACAATGTTGATCACGGGGCAGTGATAGACAACTATGTGACTATGCAGCTGCAAATCACTAAATAAAATGCTCAAGCTCTACCAAAGACAAGTAAGTAGGATAGTGTTACTCAAGTAGAGATACCATGAAATCTAGTAGAAAATATTGGAGGTAAAAGCTCACATCATGTTGACAAAGTTACCAAGTTGTTTACTAGGTATAGTTTTAGTTCACTGATGGATAGCATGAATACAGAACAAAATTGTACTATAGTTTTAGTTCACTGATGGATAGCATGAATACAGAACAAAATTGTACCTATGAACATGGTTTGAGTGGAGTTGCAGTGAAGCGTGGTGGTTCGCAAATGCTTAAATCCTAATGAAGATCACCAATTGATATTTTAGAGGCCTTAAAGAGGTCTCTAAATAGAATGAATTAAGGAATTTATTAATGTAAATGATGTTGATCTCATAGCTATTATTGAGGATAAAATTAAGCTCATAAGATCTCAATGATTATGAAGAATACTGATAACAGATGGACGTGGCTTCTAATTTAACTTATAGTACTAGAGATAGAATTCTACTCTGTTGAAACCTGTCACAACCCGAGACTACCCCTAGTCATAACACGGTGCTTAGGGCCACAAGTGATCCCAAGCTAATGATCTGATATCTGTTCTGAGCACTGAATAAAGTAATAATAAAACATCATATGCGGAAGTTAAACTGATGAGAAATTCAGTCAAGATGTAATAATGAAAACAATACTCCGCATGTCTGAACTGTTGATAAAAATTGAAAATAAGTTAGACTATCTGAAAGATAAAAACTGAAAATAAGTCAGACTATCTGAAAGCCCCTAAAATATGAGCAGTTGATGGGACAAATCCCCCACCTAACTCTGACCAGATGAAATAAAGAAAGTACTGAAAATAACTGCAAATAACTTGTCCTCGATGGACGATAACTCACCACAACTGTTGTTGAGTGGCACTGAACTGACTAAGGGCGGTCGAGGAACTAAGCATCCGAACCTATATTATAAGACAACATAGCGCAAAACAGAGTATGCGATCAGTACTTTGAATGTACTGGTACGTGATATAAGCACTAACTAAAGTACATATATGATATTGAGCATGAATGCATAAACATGTAAAACGAATACAAGACCAAGTAAAGCATGTACTGAAATAATCAGTAAAACCGACTGACTGAATACTGGTAAACTGAACACTTGGTCATGTAAACCTGAATTGATACAATCTGAATACTGAACTGAAACTGTGGGATCTATCATTTAACCGACATGCCCTAATTTGAGCTGATCGGAGTCCAACTTATAACCCTAGTTGGAAGAGTGCCAGTACTTTGCCATGGGTACTAACACTGGCTTTGTGGATCCAATAAACTGGAGTCCCGAAGGACTAGGGTGTCAGTTCTCTACTGGCGGGTTACCCCTAAGAAAGTGTCAGTCCTCTACTAGAGGGTGACATCTCATAACCTACGATGGCTACATAGTTTTAAAACTTAGGGACTTCTACTAAAGGTCTCAGTCCTCTATTGGCGGGTGAGCCTTCATCCTTAGGTTCACTCGGTGCTGTCCCACTCCCAACTAAACTGAAACTGGTATTAATTAAAGTTAACAGGACTCACAGTTGTTAATTGCTCGACATGAATATGATAATCTGAATATGATGATAAAATCATGATCTGACTTACTTATTGTTTGAAATCAGAAACATACATATACATATAGGTATCGGGTGTTCATTACCCACCATAACACTAAATAATACCTTAAATACAATAACATCATCACAATACTGTAAGGAAATTCATGATTCATAGACTCAAAACATAATATATTTCACTAAAACTAATGAAATCCATAATTATTAGTATAGGAAGATGTTAAACTTATGAGGACATGGTTTAATTCATAAATTGATAATTAACAAGGTGTCAATTGAACATGATATGAGTGAATGAGTTTATAAATGCATTGTCATGGTTTATATTTAAAACTTTTAAGAGAAACTTGAGTAAATTCACACATGACATTGAAATTTCATAAAGAGAGCGAAAAAGGTTTACACTTGAAAAATAAGAGATTTTTGGGATTCAATGGGTGGAAGAAATCCATTGAAGAATATCCCACATACCTGAACTTGCTTGAATTCTTGATGAAAACTTGGAATTGAGACCTTGGATGAGTGAGTTCTTAGAAGAAGCTTTTGATTTTTGGTGTTCTTGAGAATGAAGGGGGATTGAATGTCGTTAACTAATGATGAATGGAGCAAATAATGCCCCTCTTGGGTCCTATGTCGTGGATTGGGTGTTTAGGGAGAGAAAAAAAATACCAAAATGCCTCACACCCCTTAATGAAGGTTGCCCGATTTTACGTTGTAGTGTGGCACAGTGACTATCGCGGAGACCAGCCTCCGTGACACGCTGCTTATTGCGGAGGCTGTCCTTCGTGACACGCTGTGTATTGTGGAGACTAAAATCCGTGAGATGTTGCTGTCACGACCCGAACCGGGGCCCTGGCTGTGACGAGCATTCCCGAACCGTGAAGGCCCGGGATGCCCTCTGTCTATCTGGTAATCATGAACAACATTCATATAATAAAAGATAATGCGGAAATAGAAATCTAATACGGAAACATGGTTAGTCTGAATGTGATCATAATACTGAAAAATTAAAATCCAAAATATATCTGGATAATAATAATGTATGACTCAGTCTGCGAAATCTCTACTATGAACTAAATAAAACTGTCTGAAAACTAGGATAAGGCCCCTAGTAGACCAAAATATGACTAAAGATTAATATCTAAAAGTAAACAGGCCTTCTGGAATATAGAAGGCTCACCCCTGCACAATCTGCTCTGCGATCTGAAATATCTACTATTTATCTGGACCCCTAGACTATGTCTCAAAACCTGAAAGGAGGAGGGGTCAGCACAAATGTACTGACACGTGAAACAATCCAAAATAAAGTATTTGAACATATATATAATAGATGAGAGCAATTTTCATCAACACATCACGTATAGAATAGCTTCTGAAAACACATGGGCACTTTCTGAAAACATATAACCTGTCTGTAACTTTCAAATTTTGATCTGTGTATTACTTCTGATTTAGGTGGTATCACCTACAAGTCTGATATTCCACGGGCGATATGAAATCCGCCATTGACTCCACGGGGAAACCTCCAACCCGAGTATGCCGCAAGGGTTGGAGTTGCTGAATCTGATACGCCACATGACACTTAAGTCAGCGTATAATAATATACCTGGGTCGGCAAACCACGGTTTTGGCAATGAGTTGCTTGAACTCAAGCCATCTTTAGAGAACCACCTAACATCTCTGTATGCCCATTTTTAACCTTTTTTGTACATGCAACATTCTGAATGTCTAAAATCATGATAGTCTAAAATGTCCATTAGTCTGAGTCTGATATGGCATTGGTCTGAATTGGTATCATCATACCAAGACTTACAAGTTATGATTTCTGAGCCATAATACATTAAGCTAAATCTTTCATTTAAAGCATAATTTAGACCATCAAAAACATGCAACTGATATAGAAGATTTCGTGTTTCGAAACTCAAGTCAAAATCATGCAAAAACTTCATCAACATATGGTGGTCTAGTGCCTTTAACAAATCTATGCACTGTTTTATTACATGCATTATGAACATTAAACATTCATGCTAGATTCCCTCTTTAGTGATTTAAAACCACCTTTAAATCATAACAAGATTTCAATCATTTCATATAGTGCTTTTCAAGGATGCATTGCAAAATAATTCATATGCTAAGAGAAATCTAAAAAATTCATAATAAGAGGGAATTCACCGAAAATCATTCTCTCAACAAGAATTCATTCTTAAATACATGGTTTCATACATTCATATTCTCAAATCACTTTGGGAAAGGTCAAAAGACCAAAACAATGATGTTAAAACATTTAATACATGAATATATACATAGATTCAAAAATCCCATTCTAAAACATGGTTTTTCTATGCCCATGAGATTTTGAGAAAACCCCGCGTACCTATATTTAAAAAATTGAGGGATGATCCTTGAAGCCTACGATGTGGGGATTCCAAATCTCTAATTATGTTTCAAAACCCACGGTTGAATCTTGAGTTATTTGGGATTTTTGTTTGAAACCCTAAGGGGTGTTCTTGAGAGAAAATTTGAGAAAAGGATTATATTTTGATGAATTGGGGGCTAAATCTGGTATTGTAGACGAAATTTGTGTGAGGTGAAATGACTAAAATGCCCCTAAGAAAACAAACAAAGTCAAAACTGTTCCTCAGTTGACAAACTGATAGGCTAAAGGAAAACGGGTATAACTCTTTACTTAGATGTTGGATTTGGATGAAACCAGTTTCATTGGAAAGAAAACTCAAAGATCTTTCATTTGATAAGTAGCAGCTTTCCCATTTCATTATATTTAGAGAGTTATCATCATTTAAAGTTGACCCTGAAATGCTGAAAACTGGGCAACAGGCTATGCGTTTTGCTACTGTTTTGAAATCTAAATACAGCCTTATGCGTTCCAAAAAATTCCGAAACTTATCCAAGATGTGCTATGAGCTTGTCCGATCGTAACGCAACTTGAAAATCTAAAAACAGAGGTTGGAAAGGTTGAAAAGTTGTATGCCGAAGATTACCAGCTAAAATGACTCTAAGTTACACTTAGAAAAATTTTCAAGTTTTTAAGTCTAAGAGCACTCTATTAAAGGCTAATCCATGCACGACTTTTATGGGGTGTTACATTATATCCACCTTGGAATCATTCGTCCCCGAATAATGGATTGGAAATGTTGAAGCTCAAAGGTATAGAATGACGCTGACATGATTTGTCTTCTAAGAAAGTATATAATTGATCTGAAACATTTAAACTTTTATCACGAAACTGAATTCTGAGTTGACTTGCCCTTACTTTATTCAAGACGCTGATTCATGCTAAGACTTTAGGATTCCCTTGAAGTGTTCATGATCCAATCATACATATTGAATTGAGAAATGATAACTTATGCAATTACGAATCATGAGGCATCAAGACTTAGATCGTACCAGGGTATTATACTAACTGGGCTAAAATACTTGGAAGTATTTGAGATTATGCACTGAACACTTATGAACTGAGTCACGACTAAATAATTGAATCTAAAACATGATGCTTTGACTGAACTAAATTCGCAACTTAGGATGAAATATATTGGGATGGTCATACGCATGAGACTTCGGATAGGAGGATTGGGTGAAAAGGTGGAAAACCACCGTAACTATTCTTCTTGACTGCTAAACTGAAATACACCGGAAACTTATATTCAACGGGAGTATCTCTTCAACACTCTGTCTAAAGAAATTCTAGTAGCATTATGGAGCAAAAGATCTTGGACAATGCAACTTCTTGTTTTTCAAGCTTAGCACACTTCTTTAATACTCCCTTAACTATACTATTTCCCTTAAATACCATATTCATTCCATTCATCTTATAATTCTCATATGGGCATTGATAGCTCTTTCTACAATGTCTATAGTAGCTTAAATCCTTTTACTGCAATCAAGCCTAACTCCAAGTCACAAAAATACAACATGTCATACCATGATACTAGTCTAAACAATATGATTCAATCTTCCATATCTTTTTAAAGTTCACACCCTAAGCATATCATGCCTTCCCACATTAATGACTAACTCTGAACTCTTACTATAGATTCACTAGCGCATATTGCGTCCCTTCACTAAAATCCCAACATGTCATCCAAGCCTATCTTTGTAACCTCATATGAACTTCAAGGCAAATACCCATGAAGACACACTTCATATATTCTCTAAACCACTATTAATATAACTCCCATGCGCTACCCCAAGAACATACACACAAATTTCCACTAAAATCACATATATCAAAAACTTGGCCCCAAATCTTACTTCACACTTATGGTCTTATCTAAAACAAGCATACTATAAAGCGTGAGTACATGAGTCATGAGTTACATGACCTCAATTTGGAGCTCATAACTTATGGAATGGGATTCCGACTACTGAATGAACTGAAACTTCTCATTTTGGAACTTGAAGAGTACATGATTCTCTATCATAAGCATGAACATGAATTTTGATCATTGAACTGAAACGTAAGGAATGAGTAGATATTAGGATAACTGGAAAAAAATACTAAGATAAGAATGGGTTGAGTCTCACCCTCACTTTCTGACGTTCTATATCATCATGACATCACGACTAGAATCTGAAAGCCTGACTTGGTTATTCACTCTATCATCTCCCCCTTAGCTTCAAGCCATCATATTAAGTTTGGGAGATCCCTTACTAATTCTAAACTAAAGTACACTCACTGCACTCTGGGGTCTGGAAAACTACTATACACGCATATCATGGCACATAACCCAAATGACTACGCCAGAAAGTGGAAAACCCACTATTAATACTACCTTCTGAGATATACTTTATCATTTTATAGACCCATCAGTCATCATATAATACTTGCACACTTACTAACTTCGGGTCTTCAGTATCCCTATAGTCGGAGTGCATACCCTCTAGTGCTTTAACTCTTATTTCTATTAGTTCAACCTTCAAAAACTCAAACTTAGAATCTAGCACTCAACATAGATATCACCAAGCCTTCAATGAATCATACTACTTTCGACATAGCCTACCAATATCGCGACTCCAAACTTACATCTCTCTACTATGAGAATCAAGATCATATAAAAAGGCTCAACACTATCAATCAAAACTCCTTAACTTGGCTATTTAGAACACCATATACCATCTAACTAGTATTTCTCCACCTAGAAACTCAACGGTACCACTCGTCACACAAAGCGTGTAATAGTCTTAGAAAATACCGCAACCTCATATCACCTTGGGCATACTTCTACATTATATATGCAACCTCATACTTCACTACGAATCAAATAAACTTAGGCTCTTGCATATACCATTCAAGACTATTAGATTACTTCCATAAAACTAGTATCATTAACCGAGAAATCATCACATCCACCTTCATGGACATCAATTGTTCAAACTTAATGTCTATTGCTAAACATGATTTACAACCCAACCTTATACATAATTCTTACAAAATATACATCATTAATCTTAAGTCACTATTTTTACAACCACATTATGAAGCTCAATGTCACAACCCATTAAACTCCTTACGTTTTGGGCATGTTTTGGACTATTCGGACGTGTTTTCGAGCTTGGCGGGGCTTCGATAAATGCCCCACATTGCTGCCAACGTTCCAGCACCTTCTAGATGGTCAAAATAGGCTGGTAGCACATTTATTAGACTTTAGGAAGTTCACATGGGCTGGTATGAAAGTGTAGATTTTCCTGCTTTAAAAGGTCCACAAAGGTTTGCATGCATGTGCAGAAATTTCAGCATGCATGTATAATACCCCGTATGTTTCTAAGCTAGGAGACGAACCATTTTTCCTACGTATGAAACCTTCTATCTTGTGAGTAGCATTTTAGTTCATGACTTACAATAAGTATCCTAACTATAATATAGCTTATGATGCATTAAGCATGTTCATATGAGTCACTTAAGGTAATACAAGCTAAGAGTTTTTGAATCCATCAAGTTTTAGTGTTCAATTTTGCAAGGGTCATCTTTGAACGAGTATAACTCGATGTTAATATGGTATTTTGGCTGATTTAGATCCACCAAATTGTAGATAATTGAATTATCTTTCCAACGATACTAATTTCGCCTTAATACAATACCCGAGCAAAAAGTTATGCCTATTTTCGTGAGAGACAGTAAGGATAGGCGATTGGTTAGGCGCCGCCCAACCAAACTTAGGCGATTGGTTAGGCGCCGCCTAAGTCAGTTCCAATGCCAAAAACACACCATTTTGAGTTATTTTGAGGTTAATTAAGTCTTTTAACACTCCTTACAAGTCCCTAAACTTAACCCTACGAAATATATAGCTTCTAAACACATTACAACCCTATTAACATCTCAAAGCTCATCATCCAAGAGCACCATAGGAGAAAAACAACTAGGGTTCCACAATCAAGCTTGAAGATCAAATTTCAAGAAAATTCCTCCATCAATCATCAAGAATCTTCCTTCTAAGGTATGCATAGTGTTCATCCACGGATTCCCTTTGTCCGTGGAGTTCAAGAATCAATTTTTAAAATACAAAAGCTTGGTTGATTGTGGTGATATGATCATACCCATGTTGATGCTTGTTTGTTTTTCTATATAATAGTATCGTGACTGTATATCTCATGAAAGTTATGTTGTTAGTTAAAAAATATGATCTTTAGATGGATTGATAGAATGCAAGTATGAAATTCACCTATGCCTTAAAGAATGCATGCAAGGTGTTCGACAAAATGCCTAGTATGTTAGAACTTCATATTTACATGATTTCATGATATCTAAATAACAAGTTCATGTTAGTCATGCACTCCAATATAAATTTCCATGCAAATTATGTGTTGTTATTGTTGTGGTATAAAGCATGTATGATAATGGAGATATAAATTATGTACACAAAATATATCCATGCTTTTCCTACCATGTTTGAGATGTTGAATAAATACATGAAGTATAATATCCCCAAATCATTACAATATGAACTAAACATTACATATTGCCGTTCCCTTACGCTTGAATGGTTTCCATGCGATTGCTATGAATAGTATATGTTGTCGGAATGCCCATGATATTAGAA
This sequence comes from Capsicum annuum, assembly GCF_002878395.1. NCBI lineage: Eukaryota > Viridiplantae > Streptophyta > Magnoliopsida > Solanales > Solanaceae > Capsicum > Capsicum annuum. The sequence goes on along the minus strand of NC_061120.1, from coordinate 33,071,237 downwards.
TATGAGATTTATGACTTGATTATAACAATTCCTATTCATGATAGATATTATGATGGCCATCTACTTCATGAAATCCCCCACTCATATATTATGGATTTTTATTGATGGTCGTGTACTCAAGAAATTCAAGTTGTGTCAGTTTCCTTCCATCGAGTCCTGGGGGTACTTGTACCCAAAAAATATAGCTGTGTGCCTAGAGCCATGTCATGTTTTCACGATACTCTCATTCAAGCCATGATCTATAGAATTCAGTCAGTCATGTGACTCAGGAACACTCAGAAATCTCAGTAATCTTAGTAGTCCAGTAATCTCAGTAATCTCAGTAACCTCAGCAACCTCAGTATTCACGGTCAATCTCAGTAACTTCAGTACTCTCAACCAGTCCTCAGAACTCAGTACATTTCGTCACTCATTGAAATCCAGTAAACTTAGTTTAGCTCTGCTAAACAGTTTCACTAGTATCAGTCCAGTTAATCAGTATCAATTCAGCTAATCAGTTCAGTTATTCAGTTCAGCTTAGTTATTCAGTTCAGTGTACTTCAGATGGGAGTAGAAGTTAACACCGAGTGAACCCAAGGATGGGAACTCACCCGCCAGTTCAGGGTGTGATTCTTAGTAGCAATCCTTGTGTTTCAGAACTACGTAGCCAGCGTAGGTTGAGATATCTTAACCCGTCAGATTAGGGTTGATGAGCTGGCTTAACCCGTCAGGGTCCTCATCCTTCGAGGACATGATGATTTCATTTCTATTTCAATCTTCAGTTTATTTAAGTAGTTGGAGTTAGTTGGGAACATGTACCATCAACTCCTTATTCAGTTCAGTTAGAGGCTTTTAGACTAGATGTTAGATTAGATGTTCAGACTTCAGTATTTATGTTCCTTTTTAGTATTGTTATACCATATTTTTCAAATATGTATTAGTATTGAATCTTATGAACCTACAGTTCTTGTTTCCACATATTTTATGAGGTATTATGCAGTTTACAGGTATAGATATCAGTCATGGGTTAGCTTGTGGTCCCTCGGGGTCATGAGCACCATGTAGCGTTCCGGTTCAGCGAATTGGGGCGTTATAACATGTGCAGGATTTTCAGATTTTCAGCTTGTAGTTGATAATTGTTGTACCTTGTTGACTTAGGGACTTTTAGATACTAAAAATACATGTTGTAAGGCATCATAGGCATCAACTCATACTTGTTTTATTTAGTAAATACCACCCATGAAGAATACAACATAATTTACTAGTCCATCAAATTGGGACATTCTACCCCAAATACCTGATTTTATCTAGATACTATCCATGACCAAAGCACCTTTATGACATTATTACTATAGCTAAAAAATCTACTACATACCTTCTCACAAGTAGTACTAATTTACAACTACCAAGGAAAAGAAGGTCAAGGGGTAAAGTCACATAATAGACATGATAGACATTAATCTTATACTATAACCCCATACAATCTTATCTACTTATATGGCTTCTCACATCACGCTTACTTACCCAAGCATACATTTAGACTACCTTCAAATTCCACAAATAACCATGAGTCTATACTTACAACTTACTGGCTAATATAGCCATTTTCACACTTCAAGCAACCGACAAATCACCCTAACTAATAACTCCTTCTCTACCTTCTACTAAACTAACACACAAGGATGAATCACCTCTTTACCAACTCAATCTCATGCAAACAAATTCAGCTATACATATATTAAACCAACACAAGAACAACAAGTTGGACAACAAGTTGCTAGTGAATCGAAATAGGCCTCACACGACTTCACTAGACTTTGATTTTATATTTTGAACAAGAAAATGAGATGAATGACAAGTAAACTATGCTAGTGAATCGAAAGAGCCCCACACGGCTTCACTAGACTTTATTTTTTTCAATAAAACCTTGATGACAAGATTACATAAGATAGAAATTTAAAACGCGATATCCAATGAACTAAGAATACACATCTTACTCTGTATAAATAAAATCGGAGTCAAACACTTCCTCCACGGAGTACCATACCATCTACACATGCTACTAGTTACCACATTAGTCTATCACCATAAGGGGGGTAAGTCATTCTCGAACATCGGTTATTCAACTAAAATATTCATTTACACAAAAGTCACCCTCACTCTTACTTCTAACTTTGTGACTTCACATCACCAACTTCTTGGTCTAATTTCACTATCAATAGGTCATGACAAAAACACTTTAACGCATACTACTATTCGGGTGGAAATACAGTTCCAGCATTCTACTACACATCATCCCCCTTAAGCAAGACATTTGTAACATAAATTTGAAGGGGACTAAATGCAATTAATACCTCACGCTAAAAAGCACGATTCCATCAGGATCAATGTTTACATCGGAATCAATACACATTGAAGCACTAACGGACTCTTCTCAAGTCCTTGCACAAATTTTAACTCTTATATGGTTCAATAAAAAAGGACCATACCATTTAGATTCTAAACTTCTGCACTTGAATCATCTCAATAATGAGATATATTTGAGGACATTACAGTAAGGAAAGAATTTGGGATGACTTTTTACTTTCGTATGGGCGACACCATAGCATGAATTAGAGTATGAAAGAGGAATATTCTGACTCTATTGCACGAACTAGAACATGAAGAAAGAGAGACATTCCTAAACGCCTAGTAGCCTCCTGCTTATAAGTGTGGTGCGTTACATACCCATAAATAAGACTCTACCCGACCTGATTTTGCTGACACCCTAGGACCATAAACCGTGCTCTGATACCAAGTATGTCACGACCCGAACCGGGGCCCTGGCCGTGACGAGCATTCCCAAACCGTGAAGGCCCGGGACGCCCTCTGTCTATCTGGTAATCATGCACAACATTCATATAATAAAAGATAATGCGAAAATAGAAATCTAATACAGAAACATGGTCAGTCTGAATGTGATCATAATACTGAAAAATTGTAATCCAAAATATATCTGGATAATAATAATGTCTGACTCAGTCTGTGAAATCTCTACTATGAACTAAATAAAACTATCTGAAAACTGGGACAAGGCCCCCAGTACACCAAAACGTGACTAAAGATAAATATCTGAAAGTAAACAGGCCTTCTGGAATATAGAAGGCTCACCCCTGCATAATCTGCTCTGTTATCTGAAATATCTATTGTTTATCTGGACCCCTAGATTGTGTCTCAAAACCTGGAAGGAGGGGGGTCAGCACAAATGTACTGGCACGCGAAGAAATCCAAAATAAAGTATTTGAACATATATATAATAGATGAGAGAAATTTTCATCAACACATCATGTATAAAATAGCTTCTGGAAACACATGGGCACTTTCTGAAAACATATAAACTGTCTGTAACTTTCAAATTTTGATCTGTGTATTACTTCTGAGTTAGGTGGTATCCCCTACAAGTCTGATATTCCACGAGCGATATGGAATCCTCCATTAACTCGGCGGGGAAGCCTCCAACCCGAGTATGCCGCAAGGGTTAGAGTTCCTGAATCTAATACGCCACACGACACTTAAGTCAGCGTATAATAATATACCCGGGTCGGCAAACCACGATTTTAGGCAATGAGTTGCTTGAACTCAAGGCCTCTTCAGGGAACCACCTAACATCTCTGTATGTCCATTTTTAACCTTTTTTGTACATGCAACATTCTGAATATCTAAAATCATGATAGTCTGAAATGTCTATTAGTCTGAGTCTGATATGGCATTGGTCTGAATTGATATCGTCATACCAAGACTTACAAGCCATGATTTCTGAGCCATAATACATTGAGCTAAATCTTTCATTTAAATCATAATTTAAACCACCAAAAACATGCAACTGATATAGAAGATTTCGTGTTTTGAAACTCAAGTCAAAATCAAGCAAAAACTTCATCAACATATGGTGGTCTAGTGCCTTTAGCAAATCTCTGCACTCTTTCATTACATGCATTATAAACATTAAATATTTATGCTAGATTCCCTCTTTAGTGATTTAAAATCACCTTTAAATTATATCAAGAGTTCAATCATTTCATATAGTGCTTTTCAAGGATGCATTGCAAAACAATTCATATGCTATGAGAAATATGAAAAATTCATAATAAGAGGGAATTCACCGAAAATCATGCTCTCAACAAGAATTCATTCTTAAATACATGGTTTCATACATTCATATTCTCAAATCACTTTGGGAAAGGTCAAAAGACCAAAACAATGATGTTAAAATATTTAATACATGAATATATACATAGATTCAAACATCCCATTCTAAAACATGATTTTTCTATGCCCATGAGATTTTAAGAAAATCCTGCATACCTCTATTTAAGAAATTGAGGGATGATCCTTGAAGCCTACGATGTGGGGATTCCAAATCTCTAATTATGTTCCAAAATCCACGGTTGAATCTTGAGTTATTTGGGATTTTTGTTTGAAACCCTAAGGGGTGTTCTTGAGAGAAAATTTGAGAGAAGAATTTTATTTTGATAAATTTGGGGCTAAATCTGGTGTTATAGACGAAATTTGTGTGAGGTGAAATGACTAAAATGCCCCTAAGAAAACAAACAAAGTCAAAACTGTCCCTCAGTTGACAAATTGACAGGCTGAAGTAAAACGGGTATAACTCCTTACTCAGATGTTGGATTTGGATGAAACTAGTTGCATTGGAAAGAAAACTCAAAGATCTTTCATTTGATAAGTAGCAGCTTTCCCAGTTCATTATATTCAGAGAGTTATGATCGTTTGAAGTTGACCCTGAAATGCTGAAAACTGGGCAACAAGCTATGCGTTTTGCTACTGTTTTGAAATCCAAACGCAGCCTTATGCATTCCGAAAAATTCTGAAACTTATCCGAGATGTACTATGAGCTTGTGCGATCGTAAATCAACTTGAAAATCTAAAAACGGAGATCGAAAATATTGAAAAGTTGTATCCCGAAGATTGCCAGCTAAAATGGCTCTAAGTTACACTTAGAAAAACTTTCAAGTTTTTAAGTCTAAGAGCACTCTATTAAAGGTTAATCCATGCACGACTTTCACGGGGAGTTACAGTTGCGTATAGTGGAGACTAAACTCTGTGAGACGTTGCGTATCGTGGAGACTAACCTTCGTGACACCCTGAAATCGCAGAGGCTTACTGCCTCTGTGATCCAAAATCACTCCGAACCTTTTTCGAAAATTTCAAAACTTTTCTGGATAACCCCTTTAATATTCCTAGACATTTTTCAACTCATAAATCAATGTTTCAAACTTGAGAAGGCCACAAATAAAAATTTTGAATTCTTGGGGTGTTAAAATGGCCATGTCACTTGTACTTAGTGTGAAATAATTGCTTTGGAACCTTCAAACATGCGACTAATAACTGGAAGCTTGTATAGAATCTTGCGAGATATTACAAAACCCAAATGAAATTAGTTTCACAGTTCATCATATGACTATAAAGCCGATTTATGGGACCATTGAGGTTAACATTTTGAATATCAACTTTTACTTTACCTTTGTATATAGTTTGCACACAGTAACTGATAGGGAGTCTTTATGGGATGAACTTAGTCGAATACACAATACATGTCAAGGGCCTTAGCTAGCTATGGGGATTATAATGTTGTTGCAAGTATTAGAGACAAAGTAGTTAGGAGCCACATTGGATAGGAAAATGATCAACTTCAAAGAATACCTAGTTGATATTGAAACAGTTGATTTAAAGCAGGTTGATTGGGATTTCACATGGACCAACTCCTATGTCTTCAGAACTATTAATAGAGCCCTGGTTAATTATGATTGGATGCACCACATAGCTCAATGAAAGGAATTAGTCATGCTCCTTGGATTTTCTGGCTACTCACCTTTCAGTGTTGAGATCCAAGGACAAAAAGGTAGAGTTTCTGAATCATTCAAGACTTTGAACTATTTAGCTGAACACAAACAATTTAAACCTTTGGGGGAAGGAGATAGAACCATAATACACAGAAGAAGGGTATGTAAAGCTATAGATGAGACTCACGACTGTTAAGCAAAGGCTTAAGTAGCTGAACCACTACAAAAAAATGGGTCAAATTGAGGGAGTTAATTTTATGTTTTGCGGGGGTTTTAAACCCCCAAATTGTGATTCCAGCAGTTCCCAAAACCCTCCATAATACGAGCAATCACAAATAATTTGTGGCAATTTTTTTCTGACCGTCATAATTAATTTGCGGCGGTCGACCTCTGTTACTCTAAATTTAATTCTTTTTATAATAAATTTTTATTTAAATATTGTGGCGGTTTAAAACCTTTGTAATTTTTATTTTTAATTTTTTTAATTTAGTGGGGCCCATCAATTTTCAATAACAAATTATAGATTCTAATTTTAGCTCAAAGTTAGTTGTTCCTTTAGGCATAACTTACAATCCAATATTTATTCAATTCATATATCATTAACACAACATGACTAATTAAACATTGTAATTCACAAGCATATCAAAAATACATTGAATATTAAACTTCAAAATTAAATTTTTGATATTAACTAGTATCTTCAAACTCCAAACTCAAATTTAAACACAAAACCTTCAATATTCTAAGATTCGCTCCAACCACTCAATTACATCATCATAATTGAATATCAAAGAAAATTTGTAACGATTATCTTGGATAAATAATGTATAAGTGCAATAGGATAAAACAAGAAAGCTACAGTACAAGTCCAAAGTGGATAAGTGGTATAAATGAAAGCAAAAGTGCCAATTACAGAACAGATCACCATAGATACCAATACTTCAGCTAAATACTCTCATCTCAAGTCCTTTCCATATAATACAGTTAACACAGTTGATATCCCCATAATGTTGTTCATGATCACCTCTACATAGATCTGCTTGTAAAACACCAAATTAAAGAACAGAAATAGAAAAAGTTAAGTACTTCACTAGAGGTTTCGCGATAAAATAAAGAGAAGAGATGTAGACCTCTAAAGATGTCAAAGATGAAGTTGTGGAACTCTGCTATTTTGCTGAGGACAATAAAGGCAGTTCTTGCATTGACAGGAAGAGGTACTATGACAAATGATAGGAAGAAAGAAGGCATTCCAATTGCCTGCGTCAGTCGTGTAATGTTATCCATGATTGGATCAGCACTTACATAGTAATGCCCAAAATCACTTGCAACATAGACTTGTAGAATACCCATTTTAACACCGAAGACTGGTTGAAAAGTCCATGGTTTCCTCTTACTGCTTCATTCAAGATCTTGTCGACTTTTCCCCACATCACCTGTAGACAATCAGTTCCAACATACCTTATTAGTCCAAATATCTAGTACACAGGTGGGGCAATAGTTTCCTTAATGGGTCCAGCAGAATGCAATAGCATAATATTATATAGATAATTTATCCAAAACTAGTAAGTCATTTTTTCTTTTTCTAGAATTCAGAACTCATAAACTCAAAACCTTAACTTCGCCTCTACTAGTACATACATCACACAAATTTGGCTAGAATATATATTACCATATCATGATGTTCTTTGGTAGTTGGCATTATGTAGTCAATATGTCACACCACGGAGAAACTCATTTTCATCGATCATGTGATCATCATTTTGATCAAAATCCTTCATGATTTCCTCTACAGAGGCTTTCTGATTCAGGTGTGCCTCTTTGAAGTTGACATTTCCCGTTAGCTTCTCCAGTTCTGATGGTGTTAAATAACTGTTATGATCATCATCGAACTTACGAAAGAGCCTGTAATAAAACACAATCAGATAATAAGGATTAGTGAGATATTGATCCTTATGAACTTGTAAAAGTTCTCATTTGAGATGTTATAGATTCTAAGTCCATTAAAAATATGATTTAAAACTTGAGAGAATATTTCATACCTTTTAATGGATTTAATGTTGGGGCTACCATCATCTTTTAGAAGGTCCCCGAATTTAATTACTTGGTTTTGAATTTTCTTCAAAACTCTTGGTACGAGTTCCTCAATTTTAACTCTCTTTTTGCTGTCCCTATGTGTATGCCTTAACTACCTGCATATATATGCAGTTGCAAAGTGAATCAATTTACTAGCTCAAACTAATCGTAATCATATTCCAGCTTCTTTCAACTATATTCTTTTTGTTTGACCAACTAAAAGTGATCTTTTTGGTTACAAAACTAGCCCCTAGTGTCAGACAGAAAAAGGAGATGAACTTTTGCCTTATCAAGAATTTTCTTCGAGTTGGAATTGTTCTCTTCTTCCTGTATCAACTTCTTGGATCCCTTGATGAACTCTTCTTCTCTTATTTTTCCATCTCCATTTTTGTCCAATATTCTTGACAGTTACAACTATTAGGCATGATATGGAGCAGTTACAGCTAACAACAGAGGACATAACCCTTGATAGGAAGGTGTGGAGGAAGCGGATTAGGGTAGAGGGTTAGGGGTGGGAGGGCGTCGGTAATAGTAGGGGTGCGCTCCTTGGGGGTTGGAGTTTTTTGTTCGTGGCTAGCGGTGTTAGTTTATTTTGCTTATCGTACTAGTTTATATATGTACTTATCTTTTGTGTTTGGTATTCTGTTAGTTTGTCTTGTGTACCACACTAGTTATATACACTTATATTTGGGTTGGTCTATGGGTATCGGTCCTAAGCCGGGGGTCTATCGGAAACAGGCTCTCTACTTCTCCTGAGTTAGTGGTATGGTCTGCGTACACTCTACCCTTCCCAGACCCCACTAGGTGGAAATACACTGGGTATGTTGTTGTTGTATTCTTGACAGTATTGACAGGGCAACGTCACTGTCCACTTTAACCTTTCCAGATTCAAGTTGTTTTACCAGTTCTTCTAGTTCAGTGACTGTTATTGAGTGGCTCCTATCTTTTTCTGTTTTTGCATATAATCTACAAATATGAAATTATCTTGACTTGTTTGCTTAATTTAGAATCAAATTAGCCAAAATGCTACTACTTTAAATGAACCATAATATTAACTTTTATGTTTTTATTTGTATATGCAGATCAGTTAGAAGAAAAGAGTGGAAAACTTTACTCATTATAAGAGTGTCGAAAAATCCTACTACCTTTTAATCGCGTTAATGTCAGGATGGCCCCCTTTGAAGAGTTTTCCTCTTGCTTGCCTTTGGATATGTTGCACAAATTCTTGCACCAGATTTTGGTGTTTAATATACTATAAACTCTTCTGTTGAATCAATGTCGGGGTGTCAAACGAATTCTCCTTCACTACAACTAGTAATAATCTCGCAAGCCAATTAAAGATTCCCACTTCTTACAACTAAATGAATTTGTGTGTCTACTCTCTTTCCTATTAACTATTTAGTCATCTTTCTCATAGGAACATTTTGTTGTTGACCATTAGAGGAATCCATATTATTTTCAGCTGAAATATTCAACAGTTCTTTAAATGTTTTGCCTTTTATGGTTACCAAAGTCTTTGAAGTCAACATGTGATATAAGTGCTCTAACCAACCAAGGATATGATGGGGACAATAATTACCTTTTCGTCTTTAATCAAATATCTCAAGTTCAAGCCATGTGTATGCAATTGCCCTTTTTGTTGAGTGGTTTGCTACAACATGGGAATTCACACACCTGAATTTGAATTAGCCAAACTCTAATGTGATATTGGATACTAACCGGAAGACAAAAAAAGTAAGTGCTATAAAAAAGAATGTTATTTTTTTATACCATAACTCTCTTAATCGACAGTGCACAGTTAAAAATAGTTTAGGGAATAAATTTCTGGTTCAATCTTGGAGATCGTCACATAAATTTGAAGAACGACTTAATATTTGAGGTCAAGTTTGACATAATCCCCAAGATTACACAGGTACAGAAAAGGTTGACCCCAAAATCTCACTGCTACAGGTGAATCCCCAAGATTACACAAGTACAGAAAAGGTTGACCCGAAAATCTCACTGCTACAGGAGAATCCCCAAGATTACACGGGTACAGAAAAGGTTGACCCCAAAATCTCACTGCTACAGGTTCAACATTCATCGTGAATTAAGTAAAAGTCAACATCATTGATCCAAACAAACTTAGAATAAGAAACAAACCAAGAAAAACATAACAATAACTAATTCAATCACTTCAACCAAGACATTCTCCACCAATTTTTCAATCTAATTAACTTCACTACTTTAAGACTCAAACTTTATTCCCATAAACTATAATACCCAGTCCCCTCAAACCAAATCTAAGATCCAAAACTATAATAATCAATCAAATACATAAATCAGAATATTCTGTCAGTTGGGATAAGCATAACATACATATATTAGCAAACCCCAAAGAAGCAAAAATTAACACTTGAGTGTTACATAATTAGCAGAAGAAGGGTTATTAAAAATAAGAAATAATTTCCTTGGAGCTGGGAGTTTGAATAGCTGTGAAGCAATGGCCGGAGTAGAGAGTAGCCTATCACTGGTCAACGGTACCCTAATTAGCGCTATTTTGGGGGAAAATGAGAGAGATAAATGTTTTAGGGGCTATTATAGATGAATATTGAGGGAAAAAGAGGGAAAATATTTTTTGATTTGGCGCTATTTTTTTGGATGGATAGAGGGGGTTAAAACCCCCGCAAATATATAATTTTTAGCAGCATAGTTTTAACCCCCGCAATTCATATAATTTTACAAAGGTTAAAATAATTTCTGCAAATAAACCTCCGCCATTAGACCCATTTTTTGTAGTGGATACTCAAGAATTTTTAAATTCTACTACAAAATTCAAATCTTTTAGGTTTTATCTGGTTGAATTGTAGGAAGTCAAGAGAACTGATCACCAAGTTAAATTTTTTGATCAAAAAAGGACACTAAGGTGTGAGCTGGAATAATAGATCTTGATTGAAAAGAGTATACTTAAACAAAAGTCAAGGGTGAATTGGTTAAAGCTAGGATATGCAAACAACTCTTACTTTTGTGCAAGTATGAAGAATAGAGTGGCACTAAATAGCATCAACAAGTTGATCTCACTTTTTGAAATAGTCAAACGAAAATAGGAGGATATTGAGAAGGAAATGTCATATTTTTGTTGGGGCATTATTGTAAAACAACTGCCTGCTATTGATCCAAGCACTATTAAGGAGGGGATAATGTTGCATAGAGAAAAATAACTCAGACTAATTCAACCTATTACTCATGATAAAATACGTGCTGCTTTATTGAATATTGTCACGACCCGATTTACGAGTCATAATGGCACCTACTCTATCCTATTAATAGGTAAGTCAAACTGTAACTCGAAGCTAAACACAATTGGTTAACTTGGTGGGAATGCTCCAAAAAGGTACTTAATAGGTAATCCAACACAATAATTAAGCAAGACAACAAAGATAGTTTAAACGTAGTCACTACATAAGTGCCATTCCACAACCTAATAGAGCCTCTACAAAAGCAACTATAAATACAACCCAAGTATCTAGAATAGTCAATACAATCTATCTCAAAACTAAATACCAGAAATAAGTAAGATATAAGAAAATGAGCAACTCTAACTCCAAGAGCTCACCCTATCTCCAAAAATTAATAGAGCAAGAAGGTCGATCAATGGCGGCAACTAGTACTCGGATCTTCACCAAAAAGCTATAAAAGTGTAGTATGATTACCAAAACGATGGATACTCAGTAGGCATCATCGGCCGATTGAGCTAAATCATGATATAAGAATGATAAAACACAAGATAACATAACTAATTCAAGGTATAGACAAACCTAAAGTAACTCCAATATCGTTAAGCATAAATAAGTAAATAAACGGGAATAATAGCATAACATAACATAAAGCATCAACACATGCAATCATAACCACAAAATTGGCTCCCATATGTCAATTAGTGTGGAAAAGTAAATAATCCATCTCAAGCCCACAAAGTCAGGAAGGTACAACCAAGATAGCATAACCTACCACCGTTTTTTTCAACTATCATAATACCATTGGAATTCATCAAAGTTATACCACACTATAACTGTCGATTATCCATATTCATCATTTGACAATTATTCAACAAGTAATAACTATGCATCATGTAACAATTTAATTTGCATATTTCAATAATCATCCTGTATCAACTAAATACCACTTATCATCTTATCAATATTTATCAACTAACCAACTTTTACCAACTAACCAATATTTATCAACTAATTGTTATATCACTAAAATTCATTTATATCATGCCACATTATGAGTATCTCCTCGTTATCATACTTATCTAGGATCACCATTGTCATCTCACACCCCAATGTCATTATAGTATAATAAGTATATCATCATAGTATAATATGTATATCTGGACTAGAACTGATGTGGATATTCAACAGTATCCTCATAAATACTATCACAATCATCTTTCGATCTTGTCGGGCATATATATATATGTATGTATATATATATATATATATATATGTATGTATATATCTACTACCTATATATATATTTAAATGTATATATATGTGTGTGTATATATATATACATATATATGTATACACACACACACACATACATACATATATATATATATATATATATATATATATATATATATATCATAACCATCTTACAGTCTTGCCAGGCATATATATCATCATAATCATCTTCTGGTCTTACAGAGAATATATATATTATCATGATCATTCTCCAGTCTTGCTGGATATATATAATCAATATCATCATAAATATGGCCAATGACATAATCATTAGAGTATTTAATAGCATAACCATTAACATAGTATATTAACATGATCAAAGATCATTATCAAAAAATGAGCTCTGACATAATCAATAGCATGATTTCTAATATAGTAAATAAGCATGATCTTTAGCATAATCACGAATATAGTCAATAAACATGATCAATAACAAATTAATGTGTATTATCAAGACATAAGCAATGACTTCTTAATATCCTAATTAATGTCTTATCATTAGCATAAGAGACAGATTATCAATCTCTTGATCAATAGTTAATCCATGACATAATATATAGATTATTCATAGCATAATCAATAACTTAATTGCCAATGTAGTCATTAAGCATGACCTCTAGCATGAAAAATAGCGTAAACGCTAATATATCAAAAAGCATAATCACTAGCATAGTTAATATCTCATTCGTTGGCAATTCAATAGCATAATTTATGATATAATCAATATCATAATCAAGAGTTTATTCAATAGCATATTCGGTAGCCCAAACAATAGCATAAAAAATAGTTCATCATATGCTTAGCCAATAATCTATTTATAGCATAATAGTTTAAGGATTACTTCCAACATCCTTCATTATAACCAACAAGTACCAAGACGTCTAAATATCACCAAAATAACCATATTTCTAGATGTACATAAGCGTATCAAAGGCCTTCAATAATTATTACAAGTCTAGGCCTAAGATGGGTCAGAAAGCCCACTTCTAAATTTTCAAAATCAATTACCAAGCAATGTCTACGCCAGACTAGTCTAAGGTATCTAAATCCACTATTAGATGTTGAACAATCCACAGCTAGCCCTAGGATAACAATTCCTCCTAGTATAGAGCACTAAGATAAGTCCATCTAAAGTATTGACAATTTGGGTAAGTGTCATCCTAAACTCAAGTGACCAAGAAAATATCCTAATTAAGTGAGTAACTAAGGTATTTTCATCCTAAACTAGGGCCCACAAGGTCAATTTCATCTAAGATAGGAATAACTAGGCTAATCATGCCCAAAACAATCTCCAAAGTAGCCTAAATGTCCGACTAGTCCCAAGTATTTTGATTCATCACACCAACACCTAAAACTTATTTCAAATCCAACACAATATCATAAACATACTATGAATTAGCTCAATCTAACAAGGAGAAAAACTTAGTCTACCTGGACACCGAAGAAAGCTCAAAAGATTTGCTAAATTATAGTGTTTCCCTTTCGAGAAGCTTCCACAAGATTCCAAAATATCAAAATAACATTCTACTCATTAATACAAGAATAATGATACCACATTATACCATTGTTCTTTGTGTTTAAAAATTATTCAAAATCCCACGTGGGTCCCATTTATGAAAAAAAATCATATTTTCGAGACCAGCCCAACATTACTACATGCTCAAGGAATCATTACCCTAAAAATGGGTGAAATTTGAGCTAATTTGGGGCTAAAATCATGCCTCTAAGGTTTTGGCATTTTAAAAATAAACTAAGGAAAAATCAATCTTAAAAGGGTGGAATCTTGCCACAAATCAAAGGATAATTGCGTAAACAAGTATTAGCCAAGCCCCCAAATCACCCACAACCTTCAATTTTAAGCTATCACACCATTTCAGGTTTTAGATCTCAAGAAAATGAATGACGAATGAGCAAAATCATGCAAAAGTGGCCTATTTATACCTATCTCATGTCCTCGGGTATCTCTATCGCGACCCGACCATCGCGATCGCCATATAAGGTATCAGATGCAGAAGTCACTATCGCGACATTCACCCCTCATGATTATTGTACTGGTGGTCTGCCCAAGCAGTCCTGATCGTGGATAAATGTATCGCAAATATAACACTTGTTAGTACGGCCAGATCACGATCACGATCAATGGTTCGATTGCAGTGCACCAGTTACAACTGAAACTTAGGAAATTTTCAAGTATCCACCAAGCCCTCGAGATTCATTTGGAATCCCATACATACAAATTAACTATTTATCCATACCAAATTCGATGTTCTAGACTGAACAATGTAGTCAAAATTTCCATCTATGATTATTTCGATAAAATATGGGTCCCACACATATTTTTTAATTTCTTAACTCTTTGACCGATAGGTTGAAATAAGCCTGGGTGACTTGATACCTGAACCAAGAGTCTGCCTAGCTTAAAATCGATATTTCAAAATTGTTGGAACAATTAGAATTTACATTCAAGGTCATTTAACTAATGTTTTCACCTGGTGGTCATATGGAACCAATGAAGACTTCAAAATAGAAAAATGGCTCTAAAAACCAAACGAACTGCCCGGTAACCGTACCATCAGTTCCAACTTTTAAATGACTTGGGAAAGCTATAGAGAAGCTCTAACGATGAAAATAAGCAGAAATATAAAAAATACCCTGAAGGGTCATTACAATATCCACTACTAAAGGAACTTTCATCTGCAAATATTAAGAACTAGGATGTACTTGAAGTCTCAAAGAGGTAAGGATACTGGATCCGCATCTCACTCTTGATCTCACAAGTAGGCTTCTCTACTAGGCGGTGCCTCCACTGAACCTGAACTATAGAAATCTTCCTAGTGCGCAGCTACCTAAAATCACTAGCCAAATTGAGCACAGGCTCCTTCACGAAGGTCAAACACTCATCTAGCTGGACTGAGTCCCATTTAAGCACTTGAGACAAATCAGGAATGTATCGTTGCAACATAGAGACATGAAAAATTAAATGGACAACAGCAAAATTTGGAGATAAATCTAACTCATAAGACAACTTACCTACTGTGTGAAGAATCTCGAAAGGTCCAATATTTCTAGGGTTGAGCTTGTCCTTCCTCCCGAACCTCATCATACATTTCATGGGCGATACTCGGAGGAATACTTGGTGACCAACGCCAAATCTCCAGGCATGGAGTCTATGGTTTTTATAGGCCTTCTACCTACTTTGAGCTGCTCTCAAACTATCCCAAATCACCCTGAATCTATCCAATGACTCATAAAACAAATCAGTACCACAAGGTTGAATCTCAAAAGTCAAACTATCTAAACAGAGAACGACATCTCCTACCATATAAAGCCTAAAAAGATGCCATCTTAATAATCAAATAATAACTATTGTTATAAAAAAAACTCTGTCAAGGCTAAGTGTTTCTCCCACTGGCCTCCAAAATTCATAATACAAGCTCGAAACATATCCTCAAGAACCTGAATAGTCTATTCATACGGTCCATCAGTCTTTGGATGAAAGGTTATACTAAGATCCACCTGAGTACCCAAATCCTCTTAAAAATCTCACTAAAATCTAGAAGTGAACACCGAACCTCGATCTGAGATGATAGATATGGGAACTCTATACAAACGGACTATCTCACACACATAGATGTGGGATAACCTCTCGGCACTGAAGGATATATGAATAGGAATAAAATATGTCAACTTGGTCAATTGGTCTACAATGACCCAAATGCCATCGAAACCATGGGAGATGTGAGGCAAACTATTAATAAAATCCTGTATGATCTGCTCCTATTTCCACTCGGGAATGGGCGGTAATCTCTGAATCAACCCACCAGGTCGTTGATGCTCCGCCTTTACTTGCTGAAAACAAAGTCAATAAGCTATGAAGTCGGCCACATATCCCTTCACGCCCCTCCTCTAATAATACTGTCTCAAATCTCTAAACATCTTGGTTGTGCCTAGATAAATACAATATTTGGAGCTGCGAGCCTCGTGCAAAATCCAATGAATCAAGTCATCAATATTCAGAACACATATGCAGCTATCAAATCTCAAAACTTCTTTTAAATCTATGGTGATCCTCTCAGATTCACCTCTCAACACTTGATGACGAAAGAAACAAATCTTACTATCCTTAAACTAACGATCCCAAATCTACTCAAAAGTAAAGATCTCACCTCAACGCTAGCAAGAATACTTCTAGGATCAAAATATCAAGACAAACCATCAAGTTGGCTAAGGACTGAATGTCCCGTGTCAACATCCTCTATGTAACTCCCTGATTTCCGAAAACCAGAATGCCACACGATGCTTATGATCCCAAAGGACCACAAGCTAACCCTTTTTCTGATATCTGTACCTGTTCACTGCATAATATAATAAAATACATGCGAATACTGGCTAACACTTGCCATAAGGTTCAAACATCTAGAAATATACAATACCTTAAACCACACACTAATACATCTGTCTAAAAAGCCTCTACACTGCCTGAACTGTGGAGTTGAAGGGATAATTTCCCCAACTAACTCCATCTACTAAAATCAAATACTGTAATAACAACATCCTCGGATGATGAGGACTCACTGCTGCACCCACTGCTGCTATATAAGTGACTTTTAAGATGCTCCAAGTTTCACTCCTCTGAACCTATAGTGCCCCAAAATAAAAGAACACCATAGCGTGAATGCGTCAGTACTAAGATGTACTCTTGCCAGGGAGTACAACCTTAAAGCTTTCATAATCACAATTCGGCTCTCTGGCCAACAATATCATCATCAACAACCCTACGGTGGCACATAGGTTTGGGGAAATACCAAATTTCCCTCTCGGTGCTAAGTAATACTCTCCAACTAGCTCAAAACACTTGAGAAAATCCACCACAACATTGTAAGGGTCTATCATAAAGACCAAATCAAATCTCTTTCTTATTTATCAAATCATATCAATTTGTGGATTCCTAACTCAACACATTTTAGCTCAAAATATTTTAATTTTCCTCAACATCAACATGGTATCAATAACACAACATTTCGTCTCTGCGAGCTTAAAATCAATATAAATCATCCTGACTCTGCGAATGCAAATCAATATTCTCAAATGATCATTCTTTCATTCCAATATTCAAATCATGACAATAGCTTTTGAAAAACATTTAAGATCTTCAAATCATTTTAAGATTTTGTATGTCGTAATGTAACTCAAATCATGGCTCTTATATCAAGAATCCTAAAAAAATAATTTCATAGTAGTGGTATGCAATTTATGGCATAAAATCTCAATTTAAGAAAACAAGATAATAAGGTTATTATGTATACCAATATTGGACGATTCAAAGTTCCATAAATCATATCTTGAAAACACTTGAAATATCAACTCATGGTAGAAATATGAAATTCACCATATCAAATCATAACTTGGGAATAATAAAGTAATCATGTATATCAAAGTTGAAACAATTTATATTTTTCATAACCTCATAATTCGTTATTAAAACATCTTAGGTATTTACCCACTTTACAAAATCATGAAATTCCAATGATAAAATTAATTCTTTGGGCACAAGAATGAAAAGATATTCTTGTTCAAAACCCCATATACTAAGTTCTCATAGAATTCATGTTAAGTTCTCAAATCATCGGAAATTCATCGATCATAGCACGACTAAGATTATCGCGGAACTGACTTGGCTCTAGACCAGCAGACTATTTCGGGCATACGTACCCCCAACAATCAATAACATAAGTAATATGTAGTATACAACAACGCATACTCACATGCCCACAGGCCATCATGCACCATGCATTCATTAACACCTCACACCAATTATTTGAAGATCATATTCATATACAAGTATTGGGATCTCATGCCATTACATCGTAGATCATTCAACAAGGATGCATATGATTAAGGAAGAATACAACATAACATAGTTCATCCAATCGGGATACATACAAATAACATACATTCAATACATCATGGTTCACTTCTCAAGATTCTTTCCTTTAAGATCTTGATATATGCAATTCGACCCATAATTAGACATTTTACACTTAGCGTGGCCTAATGGCCTTACCATTTCCCTCAAGCATCATAGTAAATATGTAGTATGCAAGTATGGTATGAACTCATCACTTCGATCACAAGGGGTCATACGATCCATTCTTCTTCAACTAGGCATTTCTACAATTACCTTGCATGCACCATGTAGGCATAGGTCAGTATGAACAATTACATGTGCTAAAACACCGTTATTCATCTTAATTCCACCAACTAAATCCCTCGTCCTCACTTACAACCATATCATAAGCCTTCCACACAACATCTCCAATTTTAGACAATAACATGGAGTTCATGTTGAACGTATACATAGAAAGTAGTCTAGTCATTTAAAACTTATTATATCCTAAGAACGTAAATTTATAGCCTCTTAGACAATTCCACAAACACCTTACATGCACTTTTAGGCATTGGTGAATTTGTCAAATTCTCATATTTTCCGCCACCCCATATATCTCATCCAACACACATAGTCATCACATGTATGTATCAACCAACATACACCATCACCACACACATATATATATATCAACCAACATGCATAATCATCATATATATATATCAAGTAACATACATAATCCTCATATATATCTCAACCATCAAATATCAATCAACATATATATATATACATCATCAAAGTCTAGAATATATATATATATATATATATATATATATATATATACATAACTTGAACTTTCAAAAAGGGATTCGTGGACTCTATGGACGAAAGGAGTCCATAGATAAACACTTGCATACCTTAGATTTCGTGGCCGGAAGAGATTGACAGAAGGAATTC
This sequence comes from Capsicum annuum, assembly GCF_002878395.1. Lineage (NCBI taxonomy): Eukaryota > Viridiplantae > Streptophyta > Magnoliopsida > Solanales > Solanaceae > Capsicum > Capsicum annuum. Next base: position 33,051,990 of record NC_061120.1, on the reverse strand, counting down.
TTGAATCAAAGCCTCCAATTAATTTCCCTCAATTCAAAACCCTAACCCTAACTTAATATATATATATATATATATATATATATATATATATATATATATATGTATATATATATACATACATATAAGAGAAATGAGAGGAAAATAATACAAGTTCTCAGCTGAATGGGGTATTTATAGAGGTTTAAAAGAATGGTGAAAGATCAAAATGCTCCTAAGAAACAAATAAAACCCGAATCTGTCCTTCAGTGGTCTGTCCGATAGGCTGAAGTAAATTGGCCATAACGTTTTACTTCGATGTCTAAATTGGATGAAACCAATTTTATTGGAAAGAAGACTCTCAGAACTTTCCGTTGATATATAGCAGCTCACACATTTCATTATGTACAAGGAGTTATGATCTTTTGAAGTTGACCCAAAAAATCGCCTGGCTGCAGTATTTTTTTCCTGTACATTTTACTGTTCACAGTTCGATCGGAATGGTCGTAGTTTGATCGAAATGGTCGTAACTCATCGCTCGAGTGTCCATTTTGGGTGATCCACATATCGTTGGAAAGATTATTCGATGATCTACGAAATGGTGGGTCGAAATCCAAGAAATGACACACAAAAAAATTATAAATCATTCTCGAAGATAGGATCCAATATGTTTACGCACAAAATTTCGACGAAAAATTTCCCAGGGTATTACACTCTAAGAAACTAAAATACAAGCCAAGCTACCCTTACTCACTACCCTACGGCTCAAGGCATCTGATACCTTATTCACCTTGCTCGAATGATAAAAAATAGAAATATCCTAATACTTAAGCAACTACATCCATCTACCCTGTTTAGAATTAAGCTCTCTCTGGGTCATAAGAAGCCGAAGACTGTGATGATTGGTGAAAATCTCACAATACATACCATAGAGATAATGCCTCCAAATTTTAAGCGCGAAAACTACCACCACCAGGTCCAAGTCATGAGTGGGGTAGTTAAGCTCGTGAACCTTAAATTGTCTCAAAGAAAAATCAATAACATGACCCTACTGCATCAAAACACAACCAAGACCAATACCAGAAGCACCACAATACACGGTGAATCCCTCACCCTTTACAGGAAAAGATAGAATATGAGCTGAAGTAAGGAAATCTTTGAGTTTTCCAAAGCTCGACTCATACTCCTCGAACGATAAAAAAGGAACCTCCTTTCAAGTCAGTCTAGTCATAAGAGCTGAAATAGTAGCAAAACCCTCGATGAATCATCTATAATAATTGGCCAAACTAATCAAGCTAAGAACCGCAATCAGATATGTAGGTCTAGCCCAATCACGAATTGCCTCAATCTTAGCTGGGTCGACCATCATACCATCTTTAGACACCACATGCCTAGGGAGTACTACTGAATCAAGACAAAATACACACTTAGAGAACTTGGAAAAAAGCACATGATCTCTCAAAGTCTGGAGCATGATTCTCAAATATTATGCATCTCCTCTCTATTCCTCGAATACACAAGGATGTCGTTAATGAACACAATCATGAAGGAATCCAAATAAGTCCTGAATACTCAGTTCATCAAATCTATAAATGCTATTGGGGTATTAATAGGGATATCCTCAACCCAAATCCTCAACTGATAGTAGTCAGATCTTAAATCAATCTTAGCAAAAAAATGTCACTCCCTGAAGCTAGTCAAATAAATCATTAATGTGAGGCATAGGATAACGGTTCTTTATTGTCACCTTATTAAGCTGCCTATAATTAATATACATACGCATGGAACCATTTTTTTTTCACAAACAACATAGGAGCTCTCCAAGGAGACGTAGTCAGTCTAATAAGACCCTTACCAAGAAGATCCTTAAGCTAAGAATTCATATCCTTAAGCTCAATAAGATCCATATAGTAAGGTGCCATAGAAATAGGTCGGGTGCCAAGATCGATATCAATAGCAAACTCAATCTCACATATAGGGGGAGTACCAAGCAAGTCGGTAGGGAACACATTAGAAAACTCATAAATTGTAGGAACAGAGTCAATTAAAGGACTCTCCACAGTAGTATCACAAATATAAGTAAGATAAGACTCACAACTCCTCAAAATGTGCCTCCTAGCATGAACATAAGAAATAATCCCCATCGGCTCACAGCTAACCACTCCCTTTTAAACAATTAGAGGGTACATCCGGCATGTTTAAGGTAACTATCTTTGCAAGACAATCCATGACTGCATGATAGTGAGATAACCAGTCCATGCCCAAAATCACATCAAAATCCACCATATAAAGAATAATAAGATTAGCATGAGTATCAATATCTCTAATAGTCACAACACAAGATCTGAAAATTTGATCCACTACTAAAGAATCACCCATGGGAGTAGATACACGCAAGAACATAGATAATAAATCCCAAGATAACTCTAACTATGAAGCATAATAAGTAGATACATAAGAATAAATGGATATAGGATCAAATAAAATAAGAGACAACTGATGACATACTAAAATCATACCTGTAATAATAGTATCATAATACTCATCCTCGGGTTTAGCAAATACTGGATACAACTGACCATGCCTACTACCTGGATGGGCTCCTGATGACCTTTTATTCTACTTCCGAGAACCTCCTCGAGTACCCTGGAAACCATCCCTACGACCTTGAAAACCACCTCTCGATAAGGGTTGAACTACTCTAATAGGGGGAATACTCTAAGCTAAATCAATAATCATGTATAACTAGGCAATCTTGTGAATAGTAACCAGGAGCTCCACAACTATAACATAAACCATGAGCTGAACTATAGCCAATAATCTAGCAGATCCAAAATAACCACCACATCTAGAATGACCAAAAGATAAACCTCTTAAAGACTGACCACTATCTAGACCAGGGAAAATACTAGTACTAGACCGACCTTCGTCAGTAATCTATTGAGTTGACTAAAACTACCCCGATGTCTAGGCCTCTCATCGCTGCCTCTATAGGCCTCATGATACATCTCTTCCATCACTTAAGTGTGATCAGAAACATCTGCACCTACCTATAGCAACTAAACTCTGAGTAGGCATACGAAGGGGAAGTCTCAACCTTCTAACAAAGCAACAAACCCTCCTATACTATGGGATTGGAAGTGTAAAAGCTTATGTTTCTTGTTCACAATCCAAGGATCCTTTATCTAAAAAAAAATCTGGATCAAAATGAGGGAAAAATTATGAGCTCTATACTGTCAACCGCTGGTGAGATTGACAGACGCAGACACATGGCAGGAGGGATACCACTCCACTGTGACCCTACCCTATCAAAAATCTCCAATTTATACAGCTCCAATAGACCCTAATTTGTCATTGAAGGAAACATCAACGGAGGTAAATTTTGGCAAAGGCGGTGCTGTCGTATCTCAGTGGCAAGCCAGAGGCGAATCACACCAGGAGAAACACCTCTCCATGGTGAACAAAACCCAACCAAAATACCCAAATTCCAGTTACTTAAATGCCACCAATTTGAGTTTGATTACGGCTCCACCAGTGAAAATTTTTTGCCATGCCGCTGCCACCGTATTTGAACGTTAAATTCAAAATTGCCAACGTAATCTGGTGGGAAATCACCCTAGCAATCCTAATTTCTCAAAAGCCCCAATTTGTTCTACCCAGAATCAATCCAATTTTAAAATTAGGGTTCCAATTTCTCAATTTTCCAATGGTACTGTTTCATTGGGGAAATTCAAAATTGCTTAGTGGATATGTTTCAAAATGCTTCAAGAAGTGTTTCCCCTCTGAATGCCAGGGCTGATTCCTTACAGAATTCAATTAATTTAAATTTTGATAAATTAAAAGGTATTAATGTCGATGGTATTATAGTATAGATAGTTGGGGATCCTAAAGGTAATTCATATTCTCTTAAAAACCTTCTTGGTGATGTAAATTCTATTGTGAATAGTGTTGTTGGAGATGTACATGGTGTTATGCTTAGTGATACTAGTTCTTTATAGGGTACTAATGTTGATAATGCTGTGTTGTGTACTACTGGGGCTATCCAACCCCCAAAATAGACCCAAAACCATTTTCCTAATCCAAACCATTTCCCTAAAAATAATGGGATACAAGGTGTTAGTAATGGTGGTGGTTAGTATTGAAATTGTAAAGGATAAGATGAAGGGTAAGGATGTTTTTGATGACATTCCAATCCCAAATCAGTCTAAAAAAAACTGCTACCAGCTCTAAAAATAACCACCTAAATAGTCACTTTCCCAAAATTCATTTAAACAAAAACCATATGTTCCTAATTCCAATCCTTCAAAAGTTTCATATAATTTTGAATTCTAGGAAACTCATTCATCCATTCCTGACCTTCATTCAAATAATTCTGAGGAATCAAACACAAACGACCCCAAAGCAGCCCAAGATACTCCAAAACTGCCCCTTGTATGGCTAAAAAATTCCAAAATCCCTGCTTCTGCACTCCCAACAACCCCTCACTCAGTGATTACCAAACTTAGAGCTCAAGAAGCTTCAAAATCTATTCCTATTGATACCAACCCTCCCAAAATTACCGTAAAACAAGGCTTTCTAGCTTTTGTGTTCAAAATGACTAATTTTTTTTAGAGAAATTTGTTGAAATGTGTAAATTTACTCTCATTGTTAAATTTATAAAAACCATGCCAAAAATACAGGTAATAAGGAAAGAGTTTTTGTTGCAAATGGAGCTTAGGGTAGTGTAAAGCTCACTAATTTTAACTCAAGGCATTTGTATATTGACCTTGATATAAGTATGATCCCAATAAAACTTGGACCAAGGGAAGAATGTACATAGGGGGTCAGCTTATGATGATCCAAATCTGGACACCAACTTTTAAATTGGATGAAGAAACTCCATTGGTACCGGTTTGGGCTATCTTACCTGAGCTACCTTGGCATTGCTATTGTATGGAAGTTGTAGCTCCTTTATTGTCTCCAATAGGTAAAGCTTTATTCTTGGATTTAGCTACTTATAAAAAGACAAGAGGGAGTATTGCCAAAGTTAAGGTGCAAATTGACCTTATCAAACCAAGACCACACGATGTGCGGTTGGGCATTGATGAGGACGAGAATGGTGAAGGCAAATGGAAGCAAATACAATATGAAGGGGTGCCAGAATTTTGTACTTGTTGCAAGCATCCGGGGCATAACAACACAACATGTACAATCAGGAGATGGAATGATGAGTTCAAGAAGAGTAAAGAACAAAAAGAAACTGCTGAAAATAGGGAAAACCAGCAACAAAACACCAAATATAACATCCAAAATCAGCTTCATAAGGAGGGCAAAAATGTAACTCAATAAGAAATAATAATGGATGGTAGTCATAAGGTCACTGATAAACCTCAAACGCAAGAAAAACATGGTCAGAAGCAGTGGCATAAGCAGAAACAAAGAGGAAAAAAACCAACCATCAACAACAAACATAGCAAAAACACCTACAAAAAGTGTTTAAACAAAAAGCTCCATAAGTTCCTCAAATTATCAACAAGAATCAATTTGATATGCTTGACCCGCAGGACTCCCCAGGTATTGATTTGAGTGATCCAAATTCCCCTTTTCCCGCTGGTTCTACCGTTTTAAATAGTGGGAATGAGTTGCTGAAATCTTGTCCCAACTCCCCCATATCCCATGTTTCTATTAATGATGAATTTGATGATGGAGTAGAGGGGAAGGAGGGGGGTTTTATGAATTTATTAGAAAATAATGAATGGGTCAAATGTTATGGCCCTGATAATGTTGTTACTGGAGGTGTGCCATCTCCTGGTGTTGAAAAGAATAATAAGAAAGAGGAGAGAAATATGTAGTTACCAGTAATCCATGTTGGGAAGGTTGTTGAATCTGATAATTTGCTTCAGGAAAGGAATGAGAAATTTTCTTCTTCTTCTTCTTCTTGTTCTAAAAAGAAGAAGGAAACAATTTAGAGAAAACAAGATCAACAAGTAAGGAAAGAGGCAAAAAAGAAGGATAGGGCTAGGAAAAAAGACAAACAGTTTAAAGGGCAAAAGAAATTTGGTTTGGTTGCAGAACACAGTGATGAACATTTTACTGCTTTGCCAAAGACTACTAGCAAGCTGGCTAGTTCCAAGGATTTTTGTACTGAGAACAAGGCGGTGTATTAAATAGAGTAAAATAAGTACAGGTTGATACATTCGGAGGATGAAGTAGACTTTGACAACCTATCGAAGGATAAAGAGAAAGAATAGGTATGTTAAGAACTTCTCAAAGCATTTATCCTTTCAGGTTGCACTGTTAAGCATATGAAAAGACAAGAGATTATAGACAAACAAGGTTTGTCACCAAGAATTTTTCAACAAAAAGGTTATGATAATAAAGTGACTACTAGTTCCAAAGCAACGAGACCCCTCATAAGATCACAAAGGAGTAGAGGCAGATAATATATTATACGGATTCTACATCTTTGAGGAGGTTTGTCATCCCAACTCTGAGCTTACATATTTTATATCTCTTCTCATAGGCTATGTATGTTTGAAATATAGCTTTTTAGAAGAGTTCTTTTTAATTGAGTATTAGATAGGACATTATACCTAGACTCTAGGATTATCTTATATTATGGAGTTAAGCTACTAGGACATATGTTAGGTAGCCTAACTCTATCATTATATTATGCTTTGCATCATTTTAGAGGTTTTGTCCTAGTTCCCCTCCTTGTACTTATGTTTCTTGATGAAATAAAAAGCTTGGGATATTGATAAACCCCTAGCCCACCATGGGTCTTTCAAAAGTACCCATAATAGAAGTAGCATGCCTAGCCAACTCATAAAAATGAGCCTCATACACTACCACTATCATGGAGCCCTACTCCAATCTAGAGAACTAATCCATCAAATGATCCCTAAGGATGAGAGACATGTACTTCTCCAAGAATATCTCAAAGAACTAAGTCCATGTTAAAGAAAAAGAACTAGCTAGTCTCAAATCCATATAACCTCTCCACCGATGTCGAACAGCCAAGTCCAAATAAAATGCAGTGTAGTCCATATGACGAGTCTCGAAAAGGCCCAAATTATTGAGCCTATACTCATAATCAATCAAAAACTTATATGCATCCTCGCTGGGAGCACCAAAAAACCTAGATGGAGCCAATCTCAAGAATCTACCCAACTTCTTATGCTCTATTGCAGATATAGCAAGCTGGGCATCCACTGTCTAAGAAACTACCTTCATGGGAGGGACCTCAACTATGGGAGCTACAGCTGCAGGCTGTGCCCTTACCTTAGTACTACTCTGATCAGTAGACTGTGCACCATCAGATGGTGCATGTAATACCCTAAAGATTTCTAGCAAATTTCATCCCAAGAATGCCTAGTATTAGCTTCTAAAGTAAAGGATAATTATTCCATAAGGAATTTTCAAGATTTTGACTTTTTATCATATGGAAAATTCAATAAGATTTCCATCGATATATGATTTGCTTAAATCCGATAATTGGGTAAGAAGTTATGACTATTTCAAGTTCCCATCGTAAAACAATGCCATATTAGTTAGTGGCACGCTGCGCCATTAGAGGAAATGTAATTTGGAAATTTCCAGTAGGTGTCTGCAATTATAGTACATCGCGCCAGCATTTAAATTCAAAATTGTCCTTTTTCTTGTGTCTCAGTGCAATTTCCCCCACATCACTCCAAAGTTCCAAGTCACGAAGGAAGGGACAATGTGATGGATCCGTGTCGCGCCATCTCTTAATTTCCCAATTGTTAATTTCCAGTGACAGGGCATGATAATGCCGCATCACGCTAGGGGCCCAGTTTGGGAAAATTTTACTGAAATTAAATGACACATCCAGGGTTAAAAGGGTCAATTTTCTACCCCTATTTAAACCCAATAACACGTGATTTAGCTATTCTTCACCCAAAATATACTATTTTCTATCAAGTTCTCTCAAGAATAAGCTAGGATTTCTATTGGAGATTCAAATTCAAGATGGTTTCACCATCAATCTTCACGAAATCATGAACTAAGGTATGTATAGTGTTTCACTCATGGACTCCTTTCTCCACTATTTCATTGATTAGTTATTAGTTGTAGTTTGTTGGGGACATGTCCCATCAACTCTTTATTCTGATTATTCAGACAGTAGAGGCTTTCAAACTAGATGCAGACTATTATGTTTCATACTTTAGTGTTTACAGTTTTGTTTAGGTATTGTATTACTCCATAGATGTTATCTCATCCATGTTATGTTCAGTATTGAACCTTATGGCCTTTCAGTGCATGTTTCTACATTATTTAGTAATTTATACAGTATATCAATACAGATATCAGTCATGGGTTAGTTTGTGGTCCTTCGGGGTCATAAACACTGTGTAGCATTCTGGTTCAACAAATAGGGGTGTTACAAACTTTATTTCATAGCTTAAGGTTCAATAGAGTCCTAGGAAGTCTGAAAGCCGCATCTAGTAGAGTCTTGTGCATGGGTGTGTTCCGCACCACATTTATGTGCAAGAGGCTATGAGATATTTAGGAACAGTTTCCCTTCTTTCAGTATTCATGTCATTCCAGTGAGCATAATCATAAATCAATCTCTCAGTCTAATCCGCTTTTTCTCTTTATTTTAGAATATACCTCCTAAGAGAAGAAATCAGTCAGCCCCTCAGCCCGAAGAACCTTTGGGCTATCATGTTTCTTATGCATAGTTTAGGACTGCATTTACCACTCTTGCTCAATTAGTAGCTGCCTATAATGAGCAACCAGCTATTGTTCCGGCCAACTAGCTGCAGCTAGGATTCGGGACTTCACCTGAATGAATCCTTCGTCCTTCCATGGGTCTAAAGTATATGAAGACCCTCAGGAATTCATTAATCAAGTTTGGAAAGTGATAGGCATCATGGGGGTGACTACTGTTGAGAGTGTTGAGTTAGACGCATACCAGTTGCAGGATGTGGCTCATACTTGGTTCAAATTGTAGAAGTCAGAAAGGTCAGATGATGTAGGTCCTATAGAGTGGGATGAGTTTGTCACTGTATTCTTACACCGATTCTTTCCTCAAGATCTTAGATAGGCTAAGGTTCTAGAATTCATCAACCTCAGGTAGGGGAATATGACGATGAAAGAGTATTCTCTAAAGTTTACTTAATTAGCTAGATATGCCCCTCATGTGGTTGCATACGGCAGAGCCAAGATGAGTAAATTCTCTTCAGGGGTAAATGATAGCGTGGTGAATGAGTGCAGATACGCCATGCTAGATAGTGACACAACTTTAGCCATACTTATGAACCATGCTCAGCAAATAGAGGAACAGAAGATTAAGTATAGGAAAAAGCAGAATAAGAAAGCTAGGACAGGTAGCTTCAATTTTAGTCAGCCTAAATCAGAAGGAGAAAACAATTCTCAGTTTTGTCCTAAGTCATCAGTTCCAGCTCCTTCTTCAGCTAGTTCTCCAACTCCTAAGTTCAGAGATAGAGTGCCAAGCTCTAAGTCTTAGGGCAGTGTTAGCAATACCCAAACTAATCCCCTTTGTCAGACTTATGGTAAGAACCACAAGGGTGCTTGCAGAGCTGGCAGCGATGTCTATTTCAGTTGTGGCAATCTAGGCCACAGAGTCAGAGACTACCCTCAGTCAGTTTATTAGAGTCATCTCCACTCCTTAGATCAGTCTGGTCGCCTGAATCTACAGGGTGCCACCACCAGTGCTACTAGCGGGCAATGCCCAAATAGACTATATACTCTTCAGACCCGACAAGATTAGGAAAATTCTCCTAATGTAGTTACTGGTACGTTACAGATCTTTCATGTGTATGTTTATGCTTTGCTAGATCTAGGAGCTTCTTTGTCTTTTGTTACTCCCTATATAAAATTTGATTTCATAATCTATCCCAAAATTCTAGTAGAGTCTTTCTCAGTCTCTACCCTAGTGGACTAAACCATCATAGCCTAGAGGGTATACAGGAACTGCCCAATTATGATATTTCAGAAAGTCACTTCAACTGACTTAGATAAATTAGAGATGACTGATTTTGATGTCATTCTTGACATGGATTAGCTTCATTCCTGCTATGTCATAGTCGACTGTAGAAATAGAATAGTCCAATTTTAGTTTCCAAATGAATCCATCCTTGAGTGGAAGGGTAGTGTATCTGCTTTCAGGGGTCAGCTTGTTTCCTACCTTCGAGGAAGGAAAATAATATCTAAAGGATATGTCTATCATTTTGTTTGAGTTAAGGACACTAGTTCCAAAACTCCAGCCTTGAATCAGTCCCAGTAGTAAATGAATATTCAGATATCTTTCCTAAAGATCTTCCAGGAATTCCTCCTGAAAAGGAAATAGACTTCGGCATTGATCTTCTTCCAGATACTTAACCTATCTTTATTCCTCCATATAGAATGGCACCAACAGAACTCAGAGAATTGAAAGAACAGTTGAAGGATCTCTTAGATAAGGGAATCATCAGATCCAACTTCTTCGTAGGGTGCAACAGTCTTATTTGTGAATAAAAATACGATTCTCTCAGAATGTGCATTGATTATCATCAACTCAATAAGGTCATGGTCAAGAACAAGTATCCTCTTCCAAGAATCAATGACTTGTTTGACCAACTTCCGGGTTCTAGTTATTTTTCTAAGATAGACCTCAGATCCGGCTATCATCAGCTCAGAGTTAGAGAAAGTGACTTTTTGAAAATAGCTTTTCATACTCGGTATGGTCACTTTGAATTCTTAGTCATGTCATTTGGTCTTACCAATGCCCCAGCAGCTTTCATAGACTTGATGAACCGCGTGTTCAAGCAGTACTTGGACATGTTCATTATAGTGTTCATAGACGATATTCTGGTCTATTCCCGCACTGAGCGCGATCATGCAGACCATCTCAGAATAGTACTTCAGACTCTTAAAGATCATCAACTATTCGCCAAATTTAGTAAGTGTGAATTTTGGTTAAGGTCAGCAGCATTCCTTGGTCACATTATTTTCGGCAATGGCATTAGAGTTGATCCTTAAAAGATCAAAGCAGTGAGAAACTTACCAAGACCTGTCTCTCCATCAGATATCAGGAGTTTCTTGGGTTTGTCTATCTATTAAAGATGGTTTGTTGAAGTATTTTCATCTATTGTATCCCCTATGTCCAGATTGACTCAGAAAAAAGTAAAGTTTCAGTGGTCAGACCCTTGTGAGATGAGTTTTCAGGAGTTGAAGACTCAACTTATCTCAGCCCTAATCTTAGCTCTTCCAGGTGGTTCAGATGTGTTCGTGGTGTATTGTAATGCATCTAGAGTAGGTTTGGGTTGTGTCCTCATGCAGCATGGTAAGGTTAAAACCTATTTCTCCATACAGCTTAAACCCTATGAGAGGAATTATCCTACTTATGATCTTGAGTTAGCAGCCATAGTCTTTGCCTTGAAGATTTGGAGGTATTATCTCTACAAAGTTCATGTAGATGTCTTCACAGATCACAAAAGTCTTTAATATGTATTTTCTCAAAAAAAATCTTAATCTTTATCATAGAAGGTGGTTAGTGCTCTTGAAAGACTATGACATGAGTGTCCTCTATCATCTGGGCAAGGCCAACTTAGTGGCCGACACTCTCAGTAGGCTATCCATGGGTAGTGTTTCTCATGTGGAGGATAGTAAGAAGAAGTTAGCTCAAGAAGTCCATCAGCTTACCATACTACACGTTCAGTTGGTCGATTATTCAGAGGGTGGTGTATGTGTTCAGAGTAGTTTAGAATCATCTCTAGTTTTTGAGGTGAAAGAAAAGCAAGATAAAGATCCTAGCCTTGTCAAGTTGAAAGAGTCAATTCAGGATCAGAAAGTAGAGGTTTTCTCCTAAGGGGGAGATGGTGTTTTGAGTTGTTAGGGTCGTCTTTGTGTTCCAGGTGTAGATGACTTAAGGAATTGAATTCTCACAGAAGCGCAAGGTGCGCGCTACTCTATTCATCCAGGGGCCACAAAGATGTACCACAACTTGCGGAAAATCTATTGGTGGAGTGGGATGAAGAGAGATATTTCAGAGTTTGTGGATAAGTGCTCTATAAGTCAGCAAGTTAAGATAGAGCATCAGAAGCCTAGTGGGCCCATGTAGGAGTTCATTATTCCTACTTGGAAGTGGGAATTTTTGAACGCGGACTTCATGATGGGCTCTCTTCTAACTCTTCATCAGCATGATTCAGTCTGGGTCATTGCAAACAAAATGGCCAAATCAGCTCATTTTCTTCTAATTCATACCTCTTATTCAACCGAGGATTATGCCAAACTTTATATCAAGGAGTTGGACAGATTGCACGATGCAACATTTTCTATTATCTTAGACAGAGTTACCCAGTTCACCTCTTATTTTTGGAAAGTGTTCCAAAAGGGTCTCGGTACCCAAGTTCATCTTAGTACAGCCTTTCATCCTCAGACAGATGGTCAAGAATAAAGGACCATTCAGACTTTAGATGATATGCTAAGGGCATGTGTAATTAATTTCAAGGGAAGTTGGAATGATCACTTGCCTTTGATTGACTTTGCATACAACACCAGCTATCATTCCAGTATTCAGATGGCTCAATTCAAAGATCTCTATTGTAGGAGATGTAGATCTCCAATTGGTTTGTTTGAAGTTAGTGAGGCCTTATTCATAGGTCCTGACTTAGTATTCGACACCATAGAAAAAGTACATTTAATCAGAGAAAGACTCCAGGCTACTCAGAGCCGACAGAAGTCTAATGTAGATGTCGTAGAAAATATCTTTAGTTTGAGGTAGGTGATCATGTCTATAAAAATATCCCTCCCATGACAGGAGTGAATAGATTTGGAAAAAAGGGAAAGCTCAGTCCCCGTTATGTCGGTCCCTACAAGATTCTTAGTCATTTCCGCAAGGTAGTTTATGAGCTCGAATTGCCTTCAGATCTAGCCTCAATTCATCCAGTCTTCCATGTCTCTTTGCTCAAGAAGTTTATAGGTGATCCACCAGTCGTAGTCCCTATTCAGAGCATTGATGTTCAGAACAGTCTCTCTTATGAAGAGATTCCAGTTGAAATCTTAGACTATCAGACTCATAGATTGATGAACAAAGATGTCCCTCTAGTTAAAGTTCTTTGGTGAAATCAGTCCGTCGAGGGAGATACTTGGGAAGCAGAAGTAGACATGCATACCAAGTATGCTCACCTCTTCTCCGCCAACTCATATCAAGCTCAAGCTAATAGTTCTCCTTAATCTTACTCAGTTTCATGATCAGTATTCATCACGAACTTGGTATTCAATTTCATATTCATGTTCCCAGTATAAACTTGGTATCAAGTACCATTGTATATTCAGTCATGCATTTATGTATCAGCTCAGTTATATAATTATGCATCAAAAATGCATTCTCATTGTGAGAAACTTAGTTACTCGAAACATTCAATCATGCATTCATAAATCAGTTACACATACATCAGATATGCATATTAAGCATGTTATGTTCAGCTTGTTATTCATGAAATCATGTTTTAGTTATTTATGTTTAGCTTATTATTTCCCCTCTCAGTCAGTCTCATTCGAGGACGAATGTTCTCAAGGGGGAGATATTGTAATACCCCAAATATTTCTAGCAAATTTCATCCCTAGAATGCCTAGTATTAGCGTCTAAAGTGAATGATAATCATTCTATGAGGAATTTTCAATATTTTCACCTTTTTTCATGTGGAAAATTCAATAAGCTTTCCATCGATATATGATTCTCTTAAATCCAATAATCGGGTAAGAAGTTATGACTATTTCAGGTTTTCGTCATAAAACAGTGCCATATTAGTCAGTGGCACACCGTGCCACAAGAGGAAATAGCATTTGGCAATTTTCAGTAGGTGTCCGCAATTATAGCGCATCGCGCTAGAACTCAAATTTAGAATTGTCCTTTTTCTAGTGTCTCAGCGTGATTTCCCCCACGTCGCGCCAAAGTTCCAGGTCACGAAGGAAGGGGCAACGGGATGGCTCTACATCGCGCCATCCCTCAATTTCCAAATTGTCAATTTCTAGTGACACACGTAATAACGCTGCATCGCGCCAGGGGACTAGTTCAAGAAAATTTTACTGAAATTAAATGACGCATCCAGGGTTAAAAGGGTCAATTTCCTACCCATATTTAAACCTAATAACAAGTGATTTAGCTATTCTTCACCCAAAATATACTATTTTCTCTCAAGTTTCTCTTAAGAACAAGGTAGGATTTCTATTGGATATTCAAATTCAAGAAGGTTTCACCATCAATCTTCATGAAATCATGAACTAAGGTATGCATAGTGTTCATTCATGGACTCCTTTCGTCCATGAGGCCCAAGAATCCCTTTTCTAAATTCAAGTTATGGATTTTCTTATGAATTTCATGATTGGGTTGTTTTTGTTCATGTTGATAATAAGTAATTGAATTGTATTCCATGAAAGAGTGTTAAATTCCGAATAGGTTGATTTGTAATGGTATAGATTCATGAAACCCTAGGACTAAACCCTTGAATGATTAAATTGGAATTGAATCACGATAGTTAATTGTTGTATGATGTTGTTTACACATTCTATGCCTACTATGTGTTTGGTTGAATTCCTAGATGAAGGGAAAGTGTCTAATTAGTATGATATCATGAAATCCCCATGTACGTACAAGCTTATGCCTATCACATTATTGATGAAATGCTTCAGTAAATGTATTATGATGATTATTATGTATTCAAGTAAGTCATACTTTGTCAGTTTCCTTCCATCGAGTCCTGGGGGTACTTGTACCCAAAATATTACCTATGTACCTAGATCCATGTCATGTTTTCATGATACTCTCAGTCAAGCTATGAACCCTTAGACTTCGGATAGTCTTATGACTTAGGAAAAATCTCCATGATCTCATAACTCAATCAGTTGTCAGATATTAGTAGTATTTCGTCAGTCAACAAAACTTTATAACTCAGCTCATGTACAGTTTAGTAAATCATGTTTAGTGTCCATTCAGATGGGATTAGGAATTAGCACCGAGTGAACCCAAGAATGGGGACACACACTATCAGATGAGGGTGTGATCCTTAGAAGTCATCCTTACATTCCAGAACTATGTAGCCGCATAGGATGAGACATCAACATTGTTCGATGAGGGTTGATGAGATGGATAAGCACTGTCAGATAAGGGCCCCACTATTCTCATTTGGGGACACTATCAAATAAGGGTCGCCCAGAGCTTGTCCTTACCAGTGGTGTAATATTGACACCCTTCTAATTGGGTTACAGATTGGACCTCAACTCAGCCATAATGGCGTATCAGGGGCATGTAGGTTAAATACTACCTCCCACAGTTTTAGTACTAGTCTTAGTAAAAGAAATCAGATAGTTCTTCAAATTTAAGACTGTCAGATACAGTCGACTCAGATACAGTAAGGAACTTAGATAGTTCTATCAGATTTAGGACTATCAGATACAGTCACTTATATTATCGGTTACATTCAGATACAACTATTTATGCTATCAGTTATATCAGTTATTAGTATGTCATGTCATCAGTATTCAAATTCAATAATCACGATATCACAGTGTCGATTATAGTTACGTATTTATGTATGTATTCTTGCATTCATGTTAGATAATCAGCTAGCATTATTCATGCATGTTAAACCTTGCATTAGCCTACCTCACATGTATACTCAGTACATTCATTTGTACTGAAGCATTTGTGCTATGGTGCTTTGTTTTAATGTTACACCATAGGTTCAGAGACACGAGTTCCAAATCAGCAGTAAATTCTAGTCTCAGCACTCAGAATAGAAGTAAGTCCTTATTCTTCGAGGACATGATTATTTCTCCACTATTTCATTGATTAGTTATTAGTTGGTGTTAGTTGGGACATGTCTCATCAACTTCTTATTCAGATTATTCAGATAGTAGAGGCTTTTAAACTAGATGCAGACTATTATATTTTAGACTTCAGTGTTTACAGTTTTGTTTTAGGTACTTTACTACCCAACAGATGTTATCTCATCCGCGTTATGTTCAGTATTGAACCTTATGGTCTTTCAGTGCATGTTTCCGTATTATTCAGTATTTTATGCAATAGATTGTGGTCCTTCGGGGTCATGAGCACCGTGTAGTATTTTGGTTCAGTAAACCGGGGTATTACAAACTTGGTATCAGAGCCTAAGGTTCAATAGAGTCCTAGGAACTCTGAAATCCGCATTTTGTAGAGTCTTGTGCATGGTGTGTTGCATGCCATATTTATGTGCAAGAGGCTATGAGATATTTAGGAATAGTTTCCTTTCTTTCAGTATTTATGTTGTGCCAGTAAGCATAATCATAAGTCTGTCTCTCAGTCTAATCCTCTTCTTCTCTTTATATCAAAATATGCCTCCGAAGAGAAGAAATCAATCAGCCCCTCAGCCCGAAGAACCTTTGGGCGATCATGTTTCTCATGCAGAGTTTAGGACCGCATTTACCACTCTTGTTCAGCCAGTAGCTGCCCATAATGAGCGACCAGCTATCATTCTGGCCAACCCAGTGGCCAACTCAACTGTAGCTAGGATTCAGAACTTCACCCGAATGAATCCTCCGTCCTTCCACGGGTCTAAAGTAGATGAAGAACCTCAGGAATTCATTGATCAAGTTCAGAAAGTGACTGGCAACATGGGGGTGACTACTGTTAAGAGTTTTAAGTTAGCCACATACCAGTTGCAGGATGTGGCTCATACTTAGTTCCAACAGTGGAAGTCAGAAAGGTTAAATGATGCAGGTCCTACAAAGTGGAAGGGGTTTGTCACTACATTATTAGATAGATTCTTTGCCCAAGAGCTTAGAGAGGCTAAGGTGCTAGAATTCATCAACCTCAGGCAGGGAAATATAATGGTGAAAGAGTATTCACTAAAGTTTACTTAATTAGCCAGATATGCCCCTCATATGGTTGCAGACGGCTAAGCCAAGGTGAGTAAGTTTGCTTTAGGGGTAAATGAGAGTGTGGTTAATGAGTACGATCTGCTATGCTAAATAGTGACATAACTTTTTCCAAACTTATGACCCATGCTCAGCAGATAGAGGAGCAGAAAATTAAGCAGAGGGAAAAGTAGAATAAGAAAGCTAGGATAGGTAGCTTCAATTTTAGTCAGCCTAAATCAGAAGGAGGAAACCGTTCTCAGTTTTGTCCTAAGTCATCAGTTTCATCTCCTTCTTAAGCCAGTGCTCCAGTTCCTAAGTTCATAGATAGAGTGCCAGGCTCTAAGTCTCAGGGCAATGTTAGCAATGCCCAAACTAATCCCCTTTGTCAGACTTGTGGTAAGAACTACAAGGGTGCTTGCAGAGCTGGCAGCGATGTCTATTTTGGTTATGGCAAGCCAGGCCACAGATTCGGAGACTGCCCTCAGTCAGGTTATCAGAGTCATCTTCGTCCCTCAGCTCAGTCCGTTGCTCGAATCAGCTGGGTACCACCACCAGTGCTACTAGCGGGTAACGCCCAAATAGACTATATGCTCTTCAGACTTGACAAGATCAGGAAAATTCTCTTGATGTAGTTACTGGTACATTACAGATCTTTCATGTGCATGTTTATGCTTTGACAGATCCAGGAGCTTCTTTGTATTTTGTTATTCCCTATATAGCAGTTGATTTCAAAATCAATCCCAAAATTCTAGCAGAGCCCTTCTCAGTCCCTACCCCAGTGGGAAAAACCATCATAGCCCGGTGGGTATACAGGAACTGGCCGGTTATGATATTTTAGAAAGTCATTTCAGAAGACTTAGTTGAATTAGAGATGACTGATTTTGATGTCATTATCGACATGGATTGGCTTCATTCCTGCCTATCCACAGTCGATTACAGAAATAAAATAGTCCAATTTCAGTTTCTAAATAAATCCATCCTTGAGTAGAAAGGTAGTATATCCGCTTTCAGGGTCAGCTTGTTTCCTACCTTCGGGCAAGGAAAATGATATCTGAAGGATGTGCCTATTATTTTGTTCGAGTTAAGGACACTAGTTCTGAAACTCCCAGCCTTTAATCAGTCCCAGTAGTGAATGAATATTCAGATGTATTTCCCAAAAATCTTCCAAGAATTCCTCCCAAAAAGGAAATAGACTTTGGCATTGATCTTTTTCCAGATACTCAGCCTATCTCTATTCCACCATATAGAATGACACCAACAGAACTCAGAGAATTAAAAGAAAAGTTGAAGGATCTTTTAGATAAGGGATTCATCAGACCCAATATTTCCCTGTGGGGCATACCAGTCTTATTCATCCGCAAAAAAGATGGTTCTCTCAGAATGTGCATTGGCTACCATCAACTCAATAATGTCACAATCAAGAACAAGTATCCTCTTCCAAGAATCAATGACTTGTTTGACCAACTTTAGGGTGCCAGCTATTTGTCTAAGATAGACCTCAGATTCGGCTATCATCAGCTCAGAGTTAGAGAAAATGACATTTCTAAAATAGCTTTCCATACTCGGTATGGTCACTTTGAATTCTTAGTCATGTTATTTGGTCTTACTAATGCCCCAGCAGCTTTCATGAACTTGATGAACTGCGTGTTCAAGCAGTACTTGGACATGTTCATCATAGTCTTCATAGATGATATTCTAGTCTATTCCTGCACTGAGCGTGATTATGCAGACCATCTCAGAATAGTACTTTAGAGTCTCAGAGATTATTAGATATTCGCCCAATATAGTAAGTGCAAATTTTGGCTAAGGTCAGTACCATTCCTTGGTCACATTGTTTTTGGTGATGACATTAGAGTTGATTCTCAAAACACCGAAGCAGTAAGAAACTGGCCAAGACCTATCTCTCCATTAGATATCAGGAGTTTCTTGGGTTTGGATAGCTATTACAGATGGTTTGTTGAAGCATTTTCATCTATTGCATCCCCAATGTCTAGATTGACTTAGAAGAAAGTCAAGTTTTAGTGGTAAGACCCTTGTGAGAAGAGTTTTCAGGAGTTAAAGACTCGACTTACCTCAGCGCAAGTCTTAGCTCTTCTAGATGGTTCAGATGGGTTCGTGGTGTATTGTGATATATCCAGAGTAGGTTTAGGTTGTGTCCTCATGTAGCATGGTAAGTTCATAGCCTACGCCTCCAGATAACTTAAACCCCATGAAAGGAATTATCCTACTCATGATCTTGAGTTAGCATCCATAGTCTTTGCCTTGAAGATTTGGAGGCATTATCTTTATAGAGTTTATGTAGATGTCTTCAGAGATCAGAAGAGTCTTCAGTATGTCTTTTCTCAAAAAAATCTCAATCTTCGTCAGAGAAGGTGGTTAGATCTCTTGAAAGACTATGATATAAGTGTCCTCTATCATCTGGGCAAGGCTAAGATTGTGGCTGACGCTCTCAGTAGGCTATCCATGGGTAGTGTTTCTTATGTGGAGGATAGTAAGAAGAAGTTATCTCAAAAAGTCCATCAACTTGCCAGACTAGGTATCCACTTAGTCGATTCTTCAAAGGGTGGTGTATATGTCCAGAGTATTTCAGAATCATCTCTAGTTTCTGAGGTAAAAGAAAAGCAAGATAGAGATCCCAACCTTGTCAAGTTAAAAGAGTTAGTTCAGGATCAGAAAGTAAAGGTTTTCTCCCAAGAGAGAGATGGTGTTTTGCGTTGTTAGGGTCATCTCTGTATTCCAAGTGTAGATGACTTAAGACAGTGAATTCTTGAAGAAGCGCATGGTGCTCGCTATTCTATTTATCCAGGAGCCACAAAGTTGTACCACAACTTACGGGAAATCTATTGATGGAGTGGGATAAAGAAAGACATTACAGAGTTTGTGGCTAAGTGCTCTTCATGTCAGCAAGTTAAGTAGAGCATCAGAAGCCTTGTGGGTCCATCCAGGAGTTCAGTATTCCTACTTAGAAGTGGGAAGTTGTGAACATGGACTTCGAGATGGGTTTTCCTTAAACTTGTCATCAATATGATTCAGTGTGGGTCATTTTAGAAAGAATGACTAAATTAGCTCATTTCTTTCCAGTTTATTCCTCTTATTCAGCTGAGGATTATGCCAAACTCTATACAAGGAGTTGGTCAGATTGCACAGTGTTCCATTTTCCATTATCTCAGACATAGGTACCCAGTTCACCTCTCATTTTTTGAAAGCATTCTAAAATAGTCTCGGTACCCAAGTTCATCTCAGTACAACCTTCCATCCTCAGAAAGATGGTTAAGCCGAAAGGACCATTCAGACTTTAGAAGATATGCCAAGGGCATGTGCAATTGATTTCAAAGAAAGTTGGGATGACCACTAACCTTTGATTGAGTTTGCATACAATAACAATTATCATTCCAGTATTCAGATAGCTCCATTCGAAGCTCACTATGGTAGGAGATGTAGATCTCTAATTGGTTGGTTCGAAGTTAGTGAGGCCTCAGTCATAGGTCCTGACTTAATATCCGATGCCTTAGAAAAAGTCCAGTTAATCAGAGAAAGACTTCGGGATGCTCAGAGCCGACAGAAGTCTTATAAAGATGTTTGTAGAAAAGATCTCAAGTTTGAGGTTGGCGATCATGTCTATCTAAAGATCTATCCTATGAAGGAAGTGAAAAGATTCGACAAGAAGGGAAGTTCAGTCCCGGATATGTCGGTCCCTTCAAGATTCTCAGTTGTTTTGGCGAGGTAGCTTATGAGCTCAAATTGCTTTCAGATCTAACCATAAATCATCTATTCTTCCATGTCTCTTTGCTCAAGAAGTGTATAGGTGACCCACAAGCCATAGTCCCTATTCAAAGCATTGATGTTTAGAACAGTCTCTCTTATAAAGAGATTCCAGTTAAAATTTTAGACTATTAGACTCGTAGATTCAGGAACAAAGAAGTCCCTCTAGTTAAAGTTCTTTGGCGAAATTAGTCCGTCGAGGGAGCTACTTGGGAAGCAGAAGAAGACATGTGTACTAAGTATCCTCACCTCTTCTCCTCTAACTCAGATCAAGCTCAAGGTAAGAGTTCTCATTAAGCTTACTCTATTTCATGATCACTGTTCATCACGAACTTGGTATTTAGTTTTATGTTCATATTCCCATTATAAACTTGGTATCAAGTACCATTGCATATTCAGTCATCCATTCATGTATCAGCTTAGTTAAAAAATTATGTATCAAAAATACATTGTCTTTGTTAGAAACTTAGTTCCTCAGAACATTCAGTCATGCATTCATGAATCAGCTACACATGCATCAAATATGCATATTCAGTATATTAAGTTCAGTTTGTCAGTCATGAGATCATGTTCCAGTTATTCATGTTTAGTTCATGTTCAGCTTATTATTTCCCCTCTTAGTTAGTCTTATTCGAGGACGAATGTTCTCAAGGGTCAGATATTGTAATACCCCAAAGATTTCTAGCAAATTTCATCCCTAGAATGCCTAGTATTAGCTTCTAAAGTGAATGATAATTATTCTATGAGGAATTTTTAATATTTTCACCTTTTTTCATGTGGAAAATTCAATAAGCTTTTCATCGATATATGATTCGCTTAAATCCAATAATCGGGTAAGAAGTTATGACTATTTCAAGTTCCCATCATTAAACAGTGCCATATTAGTCAGTGGCGCGCCGCGCCACAAGAGGAAAGGGCATTTGGCAATTTCCAGTAGGTGTACGCAATTATGGTACATCACGCCAGTACTCAAATTCAGAATTGTCCTTTTTCCAGCGTCTCAGGGCGATTTCCCCCGCATCGCGCCAAAGTACCAGGTTATGAAGGAAGGGGCAACGCGATGGCTCCGCATCGTGCCATCCCTCAATTTCCCAATTGTCAATTTCCAGTTACACATCCCGATAACGCTGCATCGCTCCAGGGGCCCGGTTCTGGAAAATCTTACTGAAATTAAATGACGTGTCCAGGGTTAAAAGGGTCAATTTCCTACCCCTATTTAAACCTAATAACACGTGATTTAGCTATTCTTCACCCAAAATATACTATTTTCTATCAAGTTTCTCTCAAGAACAAGCTAGGGTTTCTATTGGAGATTCAAATTCAAGAAGGTTTCACCATCAATCTTCACAAAATCACGAACTAAGGTATGCATAGTGTTTCATTCATGGACTCCTTTCGTCCATGAAGCCCAAGAATCCCTTTTCTAAATTCAAGTTATGGATTTTCTAATGAAGTTTATGATTGGGCTTCTTTTGTTCATGTTGATAATGAGTAATTGAATTATATTCCATGAATGAGTGTTAAATTCCATATGGGTTGATTTGTAACAGTATAGATTCATGAAACCCTAGGACTAAATCCTTGAATGATTAAATTGGAATTGAATCACGATAGTTAATTGTTGTATGATGTTGTTTACACATTCTATGCCTACTATGTGTTTGGTTGAATGCCTATATGAAGGGAAAGTGTTTAATTAGCATGATATCATGAAA
Organism: Capsicum annuum; assembly: GCF_002878395.1. Lineage (NCBI taxonomy): Eukaryota > Viridiplantae > Streptophyta > Magnoliopsida > Solanales > Solanaceae > Capsicum > Capsicum annuum. Next base: position 33,029,695 of record NC_061120.1, on the reverse strand, counting down.
TACCCATGTACGTCCAAGCTTATGCCTATCACATGTTTGATGAAATATTTCAGTAAATGTATTATGATGATTTTTATGTATTCAAGTAAGTCATGCTTTGTCAGTTTCCTTCCATCGAGTCCTTGGGGTACTTGTACCCGAAATATTCATTGTGTACGTAGATCCATGTCATGTTTTCACGATACTCTTAGTCAAGCTATGAATCCTTAGACTTCATATAGTCTTATGACTCAGAAAAAATCTCAATGATCTCATGACTTAGTCAGTTGTCAGATATTAGTAGTATTCCGTCAGTCAATGAAACTTAGTAACTCAGTTCATGTTCAGTTCAATAAATCATGTTCATTGTCCATTCAGATGGGAGTAGGAATTAGCACCGAGTGAACCCAAAGATGGGGACACACACTATCAAATGAGGGTGTGATCCTTAGAAGTCATCCTTACATTCTAGAACTATGTAGCAGCATAGGCTGAGACATCAACACTGTCCGATGAGGGTTGATGAGATGGATAAGCACTGTCAGATAAGGGCCCCACTATTCTCTTTAGGGGACACTATCAGCTAAGGGTCCCCCACAGCTTGTCCTTACCAGTGGTGCAGCATTGAAACCCTTCCAATTGGGTTACAAATTGGACCTCAACTCAACCATAATGGCGTATCAAGGGTATGTCGGTTAAATACTACCTCCCACAGTTTTAGTACCAGTATCAGTAAAAGAACTCAGATAGTTCTTCAGTCCCTGGCCAACCGCTAGCTGGGGTGGAAGAATCTCTAACTCGGGAGCAGAAAAAGGGTCTTGTGAATGCCCCATCTCTGTCCACAACATTTGGGTCATCCAAGAACAGGAGTAGGATCCCTAGGCTTTCTCTCAAAACCCTCATCTCGTGTAGCGCTAGCACGTGTCCTAGCCATCTGCTAAAGAGCCAAATCAAAGAAATATTCTATAAACCATCTCAGCCACTTAGCATGCTATGAGTGAAAGAAGTGAAGAACTCTTAAAAATATATTATATCCTCCTGAAAATTGGAAACTGAAGTGATTATTTTGATCTGCAGTACTCTATTAGATATTTCCTATTGTACCAATAATATCGGTGTAGCCTACACTCTGATACCAATTTATCATGACCAGATTTATGAGTCATGATGGCACTGAATCTATCCCACCAGTAGGTAAGACAAACCGTAACTCAAAGTTAAACACAATGGTTTAACTTGGTGGGAATGCCCAAAAGGGGCCTAATGGGCAATCCAACAAAATAATTAAGCAAGGCAACAGAAATAGTTTAATGATAGTCACTACATAAATACCATTCCACCACCTGGTAGAGCCTGTACAAGAGCAACTATAAATACAACCCAAGCATCCATAATAGTCAATACAATCTGTCTCAAAGATAAAGACTAGACATAAGTAAGATAGAAAGAAATGGGTGACTCTAACTCCAAGAGCTCACCCTATCTTTGGAAATAAACACAACACGAACGTCGATCACTAACGGCAACTAGTAGTGAAATCTTCACCAAAAAGGTATAGAAGCGTAGTATGAGTACCAAAAGAATAGTTACTCAATGGAAATCATTTTAGTTCCACCCAAAATCCTAAGTCCCAGATCCATCCTCAGCTAGTGCTCCCATGTCAAAATTTAGAGACAGCAATAGAGATAGGGCATTAGGCCCTAAACCCCAGGGTAGTATTAGCAGTGCCCGAAAAAATCCTCGCTACTAGAAGTATGGCAAAAACCATCAGGGTGTCTGCAGAGCTAGAAGTGATGTATGTTTTGGATATGGCAAGCCAGGCCAAAGAATCAAACAGTGTCCTCAGGTGGGTTCGCAGAGTCATCTCGATAAGGTCAGGAAAGTTCTCCTAATATGGTCATGGGTACGTTACAAGTTTTTTATTTGTATGTTTATGCTTTGCTAGATACAGGATCTTCTTTGTTTTTTGTAACTCCTTATATAGTTGTTGACTTTCGAGTCAGTCCTTAAATTCTAGTAGAGCCTTTCTTAGTCTCTACCCCAGTGGGTAAATCTATCATAGCCCGGTGGGTATACAGGAACTGTCCAGTTATGGTGTCTCAGAAAGTCACTTCAGCAGAATAAATTAGAGATGACCAATTTTGATATCGTTCTTGGCATGGATTGGATTCATTCTTGCTATGCCTTAGTCGACTATAGAAATAAAATTGTCCAGTTTTAGTTTCTGAATAAGCCTGTCCTAGAGTGAAGGGGTAGTACTTCAACACTTAGGGGTCAGCTCTTTTCCTACCTTAGGGCAAGAAAAATGATATCTAAGGGATATATCTACCATCTTGTTCAAGTTCAAGACTCCAACTCAGAAACCCCTAATCTTGAATCAGTGTTAGTAGGATAAGAATTCCTAGATGTGTTTCCCGAAGTCCCTCCCAAAAGAGAAATCAACTTTGAAATAAACCTTTTTCCAGACACTCAGCCCATATCTATTCTTCCATACAAAATGTCTCTATTAGAACTCAAGGAGTTAAAAGAATAGTTAAAGGATTTCCTAAATAAGGGATTCATCAGACTCAGTGTGTCCCCATGGGGTGCACCAATTTTATTCATGCGTAGGAAAGATAGTTCCCTCAGAATGTGTATAAATTACCATCAGCGAAATAAAGTCACGATAAAGAACAAGTATCCACTTCTCAAAATTGATGACTTGTTTGACCAACTTTAGGGTGCCAGTTACTTTTATAAGATAGACCTCAGATCAAGCTATCATCAGCTCAGAGTCAAGAGAATGTGACATTCCAAAAACAACTTTCAGAACTTGGTATGGTCAATTTGAATTCTTAGTCATGTCAATTGGTCTTACTAATGCCCCAGAAGCTTTCATGGACTTGATGAACTATGTGTTCAAGTAGTACTTGGACATGTTCATTATAGTCTTTATAGATGAAATCCTTGTCTACTCCCACAGTGAGAGTGATCATACAAACCATCTCAAAATAGTATTGCAGACTCTCAGAAACCATTAGCTATTCTCCAAATTTAGTAAATGTGAATTTTGGCTAAGGTTAGTAGCTTTTCTCGACCATATCATTTCTGGTGATGGCATTAGAGTTGCTCTAGAAAAGATCGAAGTAGTAAGAAATTGTCCTAGACTTATCTCTCCATCAGATATTTAGAGTTTCTTAAGTTTGGCTGTCTATTATCGATGGTTTATTGAGGTATTTTTTATCTATTTCAGCCCCTATGTCCAGATTGACTCAGAAGAAGGTCAAATTTCAGTAGTCAGATTCTTGTGAGAAGAGTTTTTAGGAGTTGAAGGTTCGACTCACTACAACCCCAATTTTGACCCTACCAGATGGTTTAGACGGCTTTGTTATGTGTTGTGATGCTTTCAAGGTTGGTTTGGGGTATGTTTTGATGTAGAGAGATAAGGTTATAGCTTACACCACTAGACAGCTCAAACCCCATAAAAAGAACTGTCCTACTCATGATCTTGAGTTAGCAGTAGTAGTATTTGCCTTGAATATTTAGAGGCACTATTTGTATGGTGTGCACGTTGATGTGTTCACTGACCATAAGAGCCTACAGTATGCATTTTCTCAAAAAAACCTAAACCTCTATCAAAGAAAGTGGTTGGAGTTATTAAAAGATTATTACATGAGCATCCTGTATCATCCGGGTAATGCCAATGTAGTGGTTGATGCTCTTGGTATGATGTCTATGGGTAGTGTTGCTCATGTGGAAAATGGTAAGAAAATGTTAGCTCAGGAAGTTCATTAGCTTACCCGACTAGGTGCCCGCTTAGTCGATTCAGTAGAAGGTAGTGTATAGGTGCAGAGTAGTTTAGAATTATCTCTGGTTTCTGAGGTGAAGGAAAAATTGGATAGGGATCCCAGCCTAGTTAAGTTAAAAGAATCATTCAAAGATCAGAAGATAGATGTTTTCTCCCAAGGGGGAGATGGTGTATTGCCGTAACGCCCTAAATCTGGTACCAAGAATGTTACACGGTGCTCATTACCCCGAAGGACCACAAGCTAACCCATGACTGATATCTGTACCTGTATACTACATAAAAAACTGTATAATATGGAAACATGAACTAAAAGGCCATAAGGTTCAATACTAGTACATAACTAAAAATATGGTATATCAATACCAAAATAACTGAAATAACTATCTGACATGCTATAGTCTGAAAGCATCTAAACTTTTTAAAAAAGGAGTTGACGGGATATATCCCCAACTAACTCCGACTATTGAAATAAACTAAAAACTAAAATAGTAATATAATCATCATGTCCTCAAAGAATGAGGACTCACAACTGACTCTGACTACTGAACCTGGATAATACTGATGCTCTGGAGCTCTGCTTCTAAACCTATGGTATAAGACACCATAGCGCAAATACGTCAGTACTTTGACTATATTGGTATACAAGTGAGGTAGGTTGAATGAAAATGGTTCATATGCATGAACAATACTAACTGGTCGACTAACATAAATGTGAGAATACATGCATGACTATGAAACTATAACTGAGATCATGATAGGACTGAATACTGAATTCTGACTACTGAGTTTACTGATATTGACATTTGAGTCACTGATGAGTGAGAAAGACTGATACTATATTACTGAATACTGAGGGACTGATACTATGTTACTGATATATGAATAACTGTGTCTAACAATTTTGATTATGAAAAACTAGTCTAGTTGACTGATCTGATAGTCCTGAAGCTGAATACTAATAACATGAGTTTTGATAACTGACATAACTGATAACATGAGTGACTGTATCTGACAGTCCTGAATCTAATGAAACTAGATGAGTTCCATACTATATCTGAGTAACTAAATCTGAGATCAATCCTATCTAGCAGGTGATCTCTAAATCTGATAATACTAACTGACCATAGTTGAGATCAGCCCTGTCTAGTGGGTGATCCCAGAGTCTATTTATAATGATAAAGATTGACTGTATCTGACAATCCTAAATCTATACTACTGAGTTGAATTGATTATATCTGACAGTCCTGATTTTGTAACTGAAACTGTGAAATGTATTCATCTAACTGACATGCCCCATACTATGCTAAATGGGGTCCAACCTGTAACCCCAATTGGAAGAGTGTCAGTACCACCCCACTAGTAAAGACAACTGTTGTGGAGTCAGTCCTAATCTAGCGGGTGACCCCTAGGATCAGTTCTATACATTTAAATGTGCTAACGGATGATCCCTGAGTATGTCAGTCCTATCTAACGGGTGACATCTCATACCTACACTGGCTGCATAGTTTTTGAACTTAGGGATTGCTTCTAGGGATCTCAGTCTTATCTAGTGGGTGAGTCCCCGTCCCTAGGCTCGCTCGGTGTTAAATCCTACTCTCATTTGAAAGACTCTGAACTGATTAATTGAGCTAAACTGATTAACTAAACTGAACTGATACTAGTGGTATTGTCTAGCGGAGCTAAACTAAATTTGCTGAGTTTCGTTGACTGATGGAATGTACTGAGTTTTGAGGACTGACTGAGAGTACTGTAGTTACTGAGATTGACTGGGAATATTTAGGTTACTGAGATCACTGAGTTTACTGAACTATTGAGATTACTGAGATTTCTGGGGTTTCCTAATTCACATAACTGACTAAGTTCTATGGATCATGGCTTGACTGAGAGTATCGTGAAAACATGACATGGCTCTAGGCACAACACTAATATTTTGGGTACAAGTAGCCCCAGGACTCGATGGAAAGAAACTGACATAGCATGACTTACTTGAACACATAACTAACATCATAATCCATAATTCATATACTGAAGCACTTCATCAAACATATGATATGCATAAACTTGTACATAATTGGGGATTTCATGATATCATAATAGTTGGGCACTTTTTCTTCATATAGGCATTTAATCAAACACATGGTAGGCATGGTACATATAAACATCATTATACAATAATTAAACATCATTATTCAACTCTAATTTCATCATCCTAGGGTTTAATCATAGGTTCACATGAATATATATCTATACAAATCAATTCCACATAACACTGATCACCCAACATGGATTTGAATTTAATTGATCATTCTCAACATAAACAAAACAAACCCAACATGAAATTCATAAAGAAATCCATAAAATTGAACTTAGAAAAGAGATTCTTAGGCTTCATGTATGAAAGGAGTCCATGAATAAACACTATGCATACCTCAAAAGCTTGAATCTTGAAGGAGGTTAACATTTCTTGAAGGTTCTTAAATGGTGACGCTTTGATTCTTGAGTTTTCTTGGAGAAGTATTTGAATCTTGTTCTTGGGTTTTGATCTTTAACAAAACCCTAATTTTGATGTTATGGATAAATGAGGAGTTATGTGCTTTGATTTGACATGATTGGGTGTTAAATAGGGTGGAAAAAGACCCAAAATCCCTTTAAAATGGCGTTTCAGCGCTGTTTCAGATGAAACTGACGGTCTGAGTGATGGACCATCACTCTGGTGACTAAACATCACTCCAACCATCATTTTTAGGCCATAATACAGCCCTACTACTTTAGTTATGAAGGCCAAAGTGACGGTCCATCACTGACTTGACGGTTCGTCAGCTTGCCCGTCGTTCCTGGACAGCTCGGACAACTCTCAGTAAAATGGCCATAACTTTTTACTCAAATGCCAGATTTTGGCAAAATTTGTATAGTTGGAAATCTAATTCAATTATCTATCTGTTGGTAGGTCATGAGATCAACAATTCTTTGTAGAATGGAAGATATACTCGTTTGAAGTTGACTATGGCAATGTTCTTCTTAAGAATTCAATCGGTAAGGGATGTTTTGATTCGTCTAATAGCTACGATGTATTTGAGGACTTAATATACGTCTAACTTGATCATAAAACTTCCAAATCACTATAATTTATTTCTCATAAACTTGAAGCATGGTTCTACTATTGGTTGGGATTCTTGGGGTATTACAATTACATTGTCAGGGTCAGCTATATGTGCCAGGTATAGATGAACTGAGATAGCGGATTCTTGTAGAAGTGCATGGTACGCGTTACTCTATTAATATAGGGGCCACTAAGATATATCGTGATTTGAGGGAGATCTATTGGTGGAGTGGGATGAAGAGAGACATCACAGAGTTTGTAGCTAAGTATTCTACATATCAGCAGGTTAAGATTGAGTATCAGAAACCCAATGGGTCTATACAGGAGTTCAGTATTCCCACTTGGAAGTGAGTGGGGGTAAACATGGATTTTTTAATGGGTTTTCCTCGTACTCATCGTCAGCACGATTCAGTCTAGGTCATTGCAGACAGGATGGCCAAATCAGCTTATTTCCTACCAGTTCATGCCTCTTATTTAGACGAGGACTATGCCAAGATCTATATTAGGTAGTTGGTCAAATTACACGGATTTCCATTTTCTATAATCTCAAATAGAGGTACCCAGTTTACCTCTCATTTCTAGAATCCTTCCAAAAGGGTCTTGGTACCCAAATCCACCTCAGTACAACCTTTCACCCTTAGATAGATAGAAAGGGCCATTTAAACTTTAGAGAATATTTTACGAGCATGTGCGATAGACTTTAAAGGTAGTTGGGATGACCACTTATCTTTGATTGAGTTCACATATAACAATAGCTATCATTCTAATATTTAGATGGCTCCGTTTGAGGCGCTTTATGGGAGAAAATATTGATCTCTCATTGGTTGGTTTGAAGTAGTTGAGGTAATAGTGGTAGGGCCTAACTTGGTGTTTGACACCTTAGAGAAGGTTCAGCTGATCAGGAAAAGTCTTAATACAGATCAGAGCCGATAGAAATCATACGTACATGTGTGCAGAAAGGATCTCGAGTTCAAGATTGGTAATTATGTGTATTTAAAAATCTCTTCTATGAAAGGAGTGAAGAGGTTTCGCAAGAAGGGAAAGCTCAGTCCCCGATATATTGTTCCTTACCGAATTCTTAGTCATTTTAGAAAGGTATCTTACGAGCTTGAGTTACCTTCAGACTTAGCTTCAATGCATCCAGTATTTCATGTCTCCTAGTTTAAGAAGTGCATAGGTGACCCAACAACTATAGTCCCTATAGAGGGCCTAGATATTTAGAACAGTCTTTCTTACAAAGAGGTCCCAGTTAACATCCTTGACTATCAGATTCGCCGACTGAGGAACAAAGAAGTCCCTCTAGTCAAATTTCTTTGGCAGAATTAGTCCATTGAAGGAGCTGCTCGATAAGCAAAAATAGATATGCAAATACCCTCACCTCTTCTCTGCAAACTCAAACTCAGCCCAAGGTGATGATTCTCTTTAAAATTACTCAGTTTCATGCTCAGATTTTCTTTATAAACTTGCTATCAGTTACCATTGCATATCCAGTAATACATTCATGAGTCCGTTCAGTCAGATATTCATGCATCAGATATGCATGTTCAGTATAAGAGACTCTGCTTATCATCAATCCCAACCATATACTCATGCATCATATATACATGTTCAGTATGAAATTTCAGCATATCAGTAGTGTCAGTTATAAAATCATGTTACAGTTGTGTATGTCCTGTATCTAAATTTAGTCTATCAGTATTCTTAGATTAGTCAGCCTCATTTGAGGATGAATGTTCCCAAAGGGGAGATATTGTAAGACCCCACAAAATCCAAAGCTTAACTCAGTCCTTTAAATCTTGTTAAAGGGTCCCAGACATAGAAAATTTTAGCTAAGTATTCAGACTTAGTGTTATTTTAGCCTTCGTAAGTTGGTGATTATATTTCACGACCCTCATGACCTTAAAGTAATAATTTTTAGGTTGAATCATAATTAGGCATGTCAGTGGGTGTTCCCAGTTGAGTTTTGGATTTTTAGACCTCGTTTAAAGCATGTTTGGAAGTCCAAACCAGTGGATCGACACGCTGCATCGCCTATCGCATCGATGAATATTTTTCTCTAGCTCCTCGTGCAAATTCTAGTGAATCGATGTGGACTCGATGCCGACTCAACACGGTGTATTGGCCATCATATCGATGCCAATGATGCGGTGCGTCGGTCTGTGCATCGCTAGTCCAGTTTTTAATAATTAAAACCCACATCTAGAGGGGTAAATAGGTCTTTTCCCATCTTATATCAGCCCCCAAAACATGTAATTAAGCCATCCAAAAGGCAAAATTTACTCTTTCTCTCTAGAATTTTTCAAGAACAAACCCTAGTTTATCACATTCAAGAATTCAAGTTCCAAGAAAATCCATCAATCTCTCAGAATTCAAGCTTTAAGGTATGTCAAGTGTTCATCCAAAGGTCCCTTCCACCCTTGGAGTCCAAGAAACTCTTTTAAACTTTAAATAAATTAATTTTATGATTTTCATGATTTGGATTCAAGTGTATTCATGATTATAATGTTGATTGGGTTTCTATTCCACGATTAAGTGCAAGATTTATGTAATTATTATATATGTAGTATCATGTAAATTCATGTTAAAGCCTTGAAATTGTGATGCTCATGTGTTGATTAGTACTATGTACATATACAATGCCTTCTAAGTATTTGATGAGTTGTTTATGTGAATTAAACAGAGAGATTACATCATGTTAGCACGTATACTAGTTCATGCCATTCAAGTGTTTGATAAAATACCTCTATAGATGCATTATGAACAAGTATACATTTCTATGCTATGCAAGGTCATATGGTGCTTTACTTTTCATGCTATCGAGTCCTGGGGGTATTTAATACCTGACAATTTAGTTGTTTCCCTTGAGTCGGTGTCAGTTACAGAATAATCTCAGTCATGTCACGATCAGTAGTACTCTCAGTCAGTCATAGAACTCAGGAAAAACTTAGTAGACTCAATATTAGTCCAGTCCAGTTTAGTATTCAGTTCAGACCTCACTAAATTCAGTCAGTTAACAGAATTTAGTAGTATTTCATCAGTCAACAGAACTCAGTGAACTTAGTTCAGTTCATTTAGACAGTATAATCAGTAACAGTTCAGTCAAGCCTAGTATGAACTAGGAATCAGTTCAGTGTCTACTCAATGGGAGTAGGATTCAGCATGGAGCAAACCCAGGGATGGAGGCATTCCTGCCAGCAGAGGGTTTGACCCTTAGTAGCAATCCCTGCGTTACAGAACTACATAGCCAGCGTAGGTTGAGATATCTTCCTTCTAGACTAGGGTTGATACATCTCATATGAGTTTTTCTGCCAGCAAGGGTTGACGAAAGATCTTCCTGTCAGAGAGGGTTAACTCACAATTGTCTTTACCCGTGGTATGGTACTGACACCCTTCCAATTGGGATTACAGGTTGGACCTCAATCTATTCAGAAAGGGGTATTGCGGTTAGATAATTACCTTCCATAGTCTCAGTATAGAACTCAGTTCAGTTCTAAAGAATCAGGATTATCAGATACAATCACTTAGTTCAGTACGAAACTTAGCAAAGATCTACATAATCAGGACTGTCAGATATAGTTATTCAGCTATCGGTTATACAGTATCAGTAAACTCAGATATCAGTAATTCAGAACTCAGTATCCAGTGTTGTCATAACCTCAGTTATAGCTTACGTATTCATATATGTACTCTCATTTAGTTATACTTATGTTATTCAGTCAGTATTGTTCATGCATATGAACCCATGCATCTCAGCATACCTCACTTAGCATACCGGTACATTCAAAGTATTGAGGCATATCATTTTGTGCTATGATGTCTTATATCATAGGTTCAAACATACGGGCTCTCAATCATACTTAGTAGCCCGATCCATCAAAAACAGAATTAGTGGTGAGTCCTCATAGTTCGAGGAAAGATTTATTATTCTAGTATGTTAGTACTCATCTTATTCCAGTAGTCGAAGTTAGTTGGGTACTTTTCCCATCAACTTCTTGTTCAGACACTAAAGGTTTTTCAGACTAGAGTAATTATAGAAAGATGTTCAGTTTTGGTATTGATGTACCTTACTCAGAATTTATTTATAGTTTTGAACCTTATGGCAAGCTTCTGTCTAATTACCGTATTATTACAGTATTATTATTCAGTTAATCCAGTAGGTACCAGTCATGGGTTAGTTTGTGGTCCTTCGAGATTATGAGCATCACATACTATCTGGGGTACAGACTCGGGGCGTTACAGTATATGTAACTAATATCATTATTAATATGGTTAATGGCATAATAATTAGAGTATTTAATAGCATAACTATTAACATATTATATTAACATGATCAATAAACATAATCTAAATTATTAGCTCTAGCATAATCAATAGCATGATTGCCAATTAGTTAATAAGCACGATCTTTAGCATAATCAATAGCATAATCGCCAATATAGTCAATAAATATGATCACTAACATAGTCAATACATATTATCAAAGCATAGGCAATAACTTCGCGATAGCCTATTTAATGGTTTATCATAAGCATAAGAGAGAGCTTATCAATCACTTGATCAATAATTGATTCATGGCATAATCTATAGTTTAGAGATAGCATAATTGATTACTTAATTGCCAATGTAGTCATTAAGCATTGACTCTAGCGTGAATAATAGCATAAACACTAATATATAGATAAGTATAAGCATTAGAGTAGTTAGTAGCTCATTCGTTGGCTTATTCAATAGCATAATTTATGGCTTATTCAATATCATAATCAGGGGCTTATTCAATAGTATATTCGGTAGCCCAATCAATATCCAAACAATAGCATATACAATAGCTCATCATAAGCTTAACCAATAATTCATTTATATCATAATCATTTAAGCATTACTTTCAATGCTATTCATCATAACTAACAAGTACCAATGCTCTAAATATCACCGAAATAACCATCTTTCTAGATGTACACAAGCGTATCAAGGGTCTTCAATAACTATCATAAGTCTTGGCCTAAGTTGGATCGAAGAGCCCACTTCTAAATCCCCAAAATCAATTACTAAGCAATGTTTATCCCAGACTAGGCTAAGGTATCTAAATCCACTATTAGATGTTGAACAAACCACAACTAGCCCTAGGATAGCAATTCCTCCTAATATAGAGCACTAAGATAAGTCCACCTAAGGTATTGACAATTTGGGCAAGTTTCATCCTAAACTCAAGTGACCAAGGAAATATCCTAATTAAGTGAGTTACAAAGGTATTTCATCCTAAAAAGGTCCTACAAGGTCAATTTCACCTAATATAGGAATAACTAGGCTAATCATGCCCAAAATAATATCCAAAATAGCCTAAATGATCCAACTATCCCAAGTATTTTGATTTATCACACCAACACCTAAAACTCATCTCAAATCCAACACAATATCTTAAACATATTATGAATTATCTTAATCTAACAAGGAGAAAAACCTAGCCTACCTGGATGCCAAAGAAATCTCAAAAGATTTGTTACATCATCATTTTTCCTTTCGAGAAACTTCCGCAAGATGCCAAGATATCAAAATCACATTCTACTTATTAATACGAGAATAATAATATCCATATTACACCAGTGTGCTTTGAGTCCAAAAATCACCCAAAATTCCATATGATCCCATTTTTGGAAAAATCATGTTTCCGATACCAACTCAATATTCCACTTGCTCAAGGAATCATTAACCTAAAAAATGGGTGAAATCCAAGCTAATTGAGGGCTAAAATCAAGCCTCCAAGGTTTTGAAATTTTAGAAATAAAAAAGGGAAATATCAACCATAATAGAGTGGAATCTTACCACAAATCAAAGGATAATTGTGTAAACAAGTGTTAGCCAAGCCCCCAAATCACCCACAAGCTTCAATTTTAAGCTACCTCACCATTTAGGATTTTAACTCTCAAGAAAATGAATGAAGAATGAGCAAAATCATGCAAAAGAGGTCTATTAATACCTATCCCAGGTCCTCAAGTATTGTTATCATGACCCAACCATCACGATCGAGATATAAGGTATCAGACGCAGAAGTTGCTATCGTGATATTTACTTATTAAGATCGCGGCACCAGTGGTCTGCCCAAGCACTCATGATAGCAGCTAAATATGTCTCCATTGTGGCACTTTTTAGTGCTGCTAGATTGTAAACGTGATCTAGGGCCCGCAATCATGGTGTACTAGTTACAACTAAGACTTGAGAAATTTTAAGACTTAAGAAATTTTTAAGTCTCCCCCAAGCCCTCAAAATTCATTCGGAATCTCATACACGCAAATGAACTATGTAACCACACAAAATTTGATATTATGGACTCAACAACACTGTCAAAATTTCTGTCTGAGATTATTTCAACAAAATGTGGGTCCCACACCTAATTTTCAATTTCTTAACGTTTTGACCAATTGCCCGAAGTAAGCTCAAGTGACTCAAAACCCAAATAAAGAGTCCACCTAATCTAAAATCGATATTCCAGAGCTATTGGAATAGTCAAAATTTATATTCGAGGTCATTTAACTAAAGTTTTTACCTAGTGACTATTTAGAACCAGCGAAGACTTCAAAATAGAAAAATGACTCTAAAAACAAATGATTGCTCGATAATCGTACCGTCAATTCCATTAAGTCATAAATGAATTGGAGCAACTATATAGAATCTATAATGACAAAAATAAATAGAAATATGAAAAATAACCTAAAGGATCATTCAGATATAGGGGACACTAAAGCTCATGGATAGGATGACATGACTATATTTTTTTTAAGAAGCTTAGGCTAATTGCTACATGATGTACAAGCTATTGTTATGGATTTTTTCAACTTAGGTAGTTGGTATCAACCTATCAATTGTATTAATGTTACTCAAATTCCCAAGATTCAAATCCTTCTACAGTAACTGAGAGATGTGATAGACATGTTGATAGACTAAGAGAAAAAAACTTGAATACTAATAGACTAAGAGATGTGATGGACATATTGATAGATAGTAATCAAGTTTCTTTTGTTCCAGGAAGGCATATTATAGACAATATTATTTTTTAGCTAAGCACTATGGTTTGAAAGGTTTTTCTTCTAGGTTCATGCTAAAGATTGACATGAAGAGACCTATGACTCTGTAGAGTGGGTTTATCTAGAACAAATACTCAAAGGTCTGATTTTTGTTGAAAAAATTATACATTTTATCATGCAATGTGTTTCCATTGTATTTTACTCTATTTTGATTAATTGTAATCCTATTCAACCCTTTCTATCAAAAAAGAACTAAGACAAAATCCCCTACTCTTTTTGTATTAGTAATGGAATATTTCACTAGAATTCTGAAAAAACTACAGAGGATTTTAGGTTTTAATTTTCATCCAAGGTGTGAGAGACATAATATTCTTCTATTTTTTATGATATCTATAAGAAGAAATACCGGTCGTAAGGTAAACAGAATTTTGCTGATGACATATTATTTAGGAGGGGAATGTCTATTAAACTATTGTATGAGTGCTTCTTGAGTTCTTTAAAGCTTCAGGTTTACAGGATAATTCTAATAAAATCTATATTTACTTTGGGAAAGGGAGAGGGTGAAACACTCAAAATAACATGCTACTCTTAATGTTCTAGGTTTTGTGAAAGGTGATCTACTTTTTAAATACCTAGGAGTACGTTTGAGTTCCAAAAAACTTACTATCAATCAATGTTAGCCAATGCTTGACAAGATGCTAGGCAGCATTATCTCCTCAACTGCAAAATTCTCTCTTACTCAGGCAGAATTTAACTTATTAAAAGTGTGTTGTTTGCTATTCAGATATACTGGTCTAAGATATTTTTATTGCCAAAAAAAGTGATTCAAATGATAGAATTTATTTGTAGAAAGTTCCTTTGGAATGGCAACACTACCTTGTCTAAAAAAGTACCTTTGGCTTAGGAAAATTGTATCATCCTAAGGTTTTTGGTGGAATTAATCTAATAGATCTATGTAGGTGGCATAAGGCTTCACTATGTAAGCTTTTATGAAATAGGAACAAAAGAAGACAAACTATGAGTTGTGTGGCTGCATACCTATTATATAAAAAAGAGATTCATTTGGGATGATAAGTATGAGCAAGCCTCTTAGACGGTGAAATAAATACTCAATTCAAAGAAGTACCTAGATATTATTGATTTGCCTGAACCAGATGTGATGAGGCTACCTAGTTTCTCTATCAAAAAAATTTATCTTATTATGGAGGATGTTTTTCATCAATTGAATTGGAGGAGACTTTATTGTAACAACCTTAGCTGCCTAATTATTCGAAGAGTAATGACTTAACTATTCTTATAATTGTTTGATTTTTAGATGATTGGGATAATGGAGACATGAAGAAAAGGAAAGAGAAATCTTGGTGTGACTCGCTTGTTTCAAAATCTTCAATCGAGGTATATTATGGTTTAGTGTGTAGTAGACTTGAATTAATTGCATTTAATAACTGTAGTTGCCGGATATTTCATGTCTAGGCCTACAGATATAAAGTTTATATGAATAAAACTTGAAGATAATGTAATAATGATATAATTATGTGTTACTGTATTTTGTGGATACCTTGATGGGTGTTTGTACTTGTATGTTCGTACTACAACTTGCTATCTCAGAGAGGTTACTTACAAGAGACCATCTTATGCAATAGGGTGCAATTGATTTAGTTTAATGTACCTTGTGTGATAGGTTGGTGAGAGTCATAACCATTTGTTCTTTGAATTTTCTTGCTCGAGGAAGGTATGGAGCAAGCTGCTGCAATGGCAAGGCATCCAGAGACATGTCGCTACTCGGCAAGAGGAGAAACAGTAGACAACTACACATTCTTTTCGGCAGAGTATATATGTAAAATTATCAAATGTGTTTAGCTAGTGTTGTTTATCATGTTTGGATTGAGAGAAATTCCAGCGGGTTCTCCAAGATTGAAAAGGGGAGGGAACGATCGTGAGAAACATTATCTCAGAAGTTCATGTTTGGGGATCCATAAAGACCAAGCTAACCAAAAAATTGAAAATTATGAACTTTTATCCTTGAGAGCATAACACTATTGTAATAGTAGGGTAGTTTCTTGATGCTTTGTTATTTTTCATTGTGAGGCTTGATGCTCCGACTGCCAGAGAGATTGTTCAAAACAATTTACATTGGGAAATAATACTACGTTAGTTACCAAAAAACTCTTACATTATATAAAAGCCAAACACATCACTAACCCCCAAAATTTGACACAAATTTTTATTTTGGCACCTCAACTGGTGATTGTTCATTTTAAACTGTCATTCTAATATCTTTTCAAGAAACAGCTAAAATTATAAAGACGGTGTAATACACTCGTGAATGACATGACATAATGACTAACTAAAAGAAGATATATGACATTTGAGTGGAAAATAGTAATTTAAAAATAAATTATAAGAAAAAAAAAGAAAAAATTAATTTTCAACAAAAATAAATAAAAATAAATATTTTTTTAACTTCACCACTGAATTGATAACACATGGTATTTTTTCCTACACAATTATTACAAGACTACTTAAAATTATATTCTCAGCACCCTTCCCCACAATTATCTTCTTCAACACACCCCAAGACTTCATCTTTTGTGAAAAACAACCTCCCACCTCAGCTCAATGTTGTCTTCTCCATGATATTTTTGATGACTTATTCAAAAAAAAAAATTCTCAAATCATGACTTCTAACAATAACTCAAGGTGTAAAATTAAAAAATATTACAACTAAAAAATTAAAGAATTGCATATGTTCGTTCAGCTTTCTTTAGTATCTTTTGACCCAAAACACATCAAGAAACTTGAAAGCACTCACTGAAAAGTGTCTTTTTAAAAAAAAAAAAGCAAAATTTGGTATGAGGTTAAGATCAATTTTTTGAGTATGATTCCTCTATTTTTTGAAAAAAAAAATAGATTTTGAGAATGATTTGATATTGAGTATGAATTGGGTATGATTCAATTTTTGAGTAAATTGTTCTATTCTTTGAGTGGTAAAAATAAAATTGTACATTAATTCCAATCAAAGAAACTCATTTTCTTTCATTTTGACTACCAATTGAGAGACCATTGATGAACATGATTGAGTTTTAAGCTTAAAAAATGATAGATAGCAGTAGCAAGAAAAAATGTGAAAGAAGAAAAGAAAAATAAAACAAAATCATCTAAATAAGTTTCTCACGCACCTCAAGTGTGATACACTCATTTTGTCATGTCAGCAAAAAATGTTTAAATGACATACCGAGACACTAATTAAGATATTCAAAAATAATCAATAACTAATTGAAATGTCAAAATAAAAATTTGCATTAAATTTAGAAACTGTCAATGTATTTAACCTTATATAAATCTATCCCATACATAAGGACCATTTTTTTTCATTTTGACAACTCGATCGACCAAGATGTTAAAATTACAAGATAATATTGTCACACTCTTTTTTTCGCTTGAGACGTCGAGTCAAAGGGTTTTTCCAATTAAAGTGACGGTATTGAATAGGGATATATTTTTTTTATCATTTTCAAAGTGGTCACTTGGAATTGAGTTGTGGTGTTCCAAGTCACCTTATTGAATTCCTAATCAAAAGAAAATGACTCTTTGTTGGTCTGCGAAAAATAGAAGATTGGGTAAGAAATTCTGTTGATCGAGGGGAAGGTGTGAGGCACCCCTCGAGTCTCGTGGTTCTACCACGGTGGCTTTTATTGATTTATCGTGACTTAAATTATTTTAATAAATTATGTTAAGGCCTAAAATCGCTCATTTTATTATACCAAAACTTGTCTATTATCTTATATTAAATAAATTGATGAAAAATTAATTTTAGAAAAATATTTGTCAATGTACATTATTGCATCCTTGAATTTTAAATATCTCGGAAAGATTCGTATATCGCATTCTTAATTGAGACGAAAGTTATTAAAAATTTGTCTAAAATTTACCTAATGTTGAGGGCGTACAAAGTTCTTCCTAACTTAATAATGATCTAGAGCAATTTTGTTTAAACATAATTAATTAATTTTAATAATAAAATAATAATGCCTTATTAATGACAACAAATAAAATAATTTAATATTAATGAAAAATACAAAATGATCCTTATTACACTAATCTTGATTCCCCAATTTATAAAATAAACTATACACACACAACTCTCAAACACACGCATAATACAACCACCCAGATCCCATTTTCATTCCTCTCTTTTTTTCAAAAAAAAAAATCACTACCATTGATCAGTCCACAAATTGACGTTCTCTTTTTTTTTACTAATGACAGTACTAGTGTGCGTGTGGTGGTAATTTGGGGTTTCACCAGAGGTTGCTTGCCTAAGTTGTTGCTGGTACGCCGGTGTCGGGGAAGAGAGAGAGAGAACAGCGGCACTGGCGGGAAAGAGGAGAGGGGATCGGCAGCGCGAAGCCTTGCCGACCGGTGACGTGGGGAAAGGGAAAGGTGGCGGCAGCGCTAGACTTTGCCAGCTAGGGTGGTGGTCATTGGAAAAGCGAAAACGAGGGGTAGCACCGGTGACGGTGTTGCAACGACAAATTTGGGGAGGGAAGTGATGATTGGCGACGTCACATTCGGTGTTGATGGTCAACGAAATCTGGAAGAGAAAAAAGGCAGTGGCGTTTTCACCATCGAGCTGCCGATTTCTTTGATGATTCCGGGGAAAAATTTCTTTGAAAAAAATTATATATCTCGATTCTCTGATTTTATGTTACTCCCGATCTACTGTTTTTTTTTTATTTCTTCATTATTTTTCTCATCTTTGATCTCTCACTGTGTGGGCAGATGTGTATGTATATATGAAACAGTATGAATGGATTTGTTTATACCAGTGAATACATACATACAACGTATATTGCTGCATTTTTATTCAATATAATAAACAAATAGTATCACATATCAAATAACGGGATTATTAACACAATATTGAACATGTTTTGCTTTACTACAAAAAATCATATAAAACATAAAGTCAAATAAGAACCTGTTTTGAAACTAAAGCAAAATACTTGAATATCGTCACCAGAATCGAAACTCGAACAAAAATACGAAACTTCAATTCGATGCTTTTTTTTCTCTCTCTTTGTACCTGAAGATTTTTACTCTCTCATATGTTTCTGATTTTATTTTTTTTGATTTTTTCTCTGGTCTTTTCTATATCTAATCGTGATCATCCATCTCCGTATCTCTGGGTGGGAATCCTTTAAGTACAAGGATTTTTTAGGAAGGAAATAAGGGAGGGAATAATTATTATCAGATAGGGTAGGTAATTTAAATTTTAAAAATAAATTTCCCACTTCTTTTTTATTGTTTATTTAAAAATAAATAAATAAATAAATCCATTAATAACAACTAAATATAAATAATAAATAAATGAATCAGATAACAGAATAATAAATAGCAATAATAAATATAAATACTAATTTATTTATTAAAATTTAGAAAATAAAAATATTTTTAATTTTTGTATTTTATTTTTATTTTTTCTATTATGATTTTTTAAAATAGAATACAATAATAATAAAATAATAATAATAATAATAATAATAACTAATTAATTTTATGTTTAATAAAAATATAAATAGTCAAAATAAATAAAATAATATCAAAACTATTAATTTATTAAAATTTAGAAAACAAAAACATATATTTTATTTTATTATTATTTTTAATACCTCAAAATTAAATTTATTTAGTTATTTAATTCTTAACTAAAATTTATTAAAATAAAAAGAAGATTTTAAATAATATTATATTAGATATAAATATAAATACTGAAAAATAAGTTAGAATTCGAGGAGGATCAAAAATCACGTGTCTACATTTTTGCCCCTCTTTGTGTGGAATCTCGAAGAGTTTTTATACAAAGAAGTAGACAAGATATGATTTTTGACCCTCCAATTATTTTAAAATTAAATATAAAATTAAATTAAAATAAAAGGAAAATTATGATCGAGTCCTGGTATTAGACCTCCTATCTATCCCGGGTTATAAGGGAATTAGGTCACGAGTAGTTCAAAGGTGATATGGAGAGAGAAAAAGTTAAAAGTCAAATGAGATTCCATCGAGTTTCCGGTTAACGATTTCTGCTTTTTACTTACATTCAAATGACTAACAAAAACAAAAATAAAAATGAAATGAAAATTGCAATCTCTAGAATCTTTATTCAAATCTTCATGACTTGAACTTGAAAATTCACCCTATTCTCTAGGCGGGCTCCTGACTTGTTATTTCTTTCACCCTGTTCTTCAAGTGGGCTCCTGGACTTCTAATTTCTTCACCCTGTTCTTCAGGCGGGCTCCTGAACTTATAATTTCTTCACCCTGTTCTTCAGGCGGGCTCCTGGACTTACAACTTCTTAACTCTGTTCTTCAGGCGGGCTCCTGGACTTACAATTTCTTTACCCTGTTCTTTAGGCGGGCTCGTGGACTTCCTTTTTTCTTCACCCTGTTCTTCAGGCGGGCTCCTGGACTTACAATTTCTTCACCCTATTCTTCAGGCGGGCTTCTGACTTGTTATTTCTTCACCCTATTCTTCGGCAGGCTCCTGGACTCAAAGTAAATAGTGAAACAGAAAATAACATCCCATTCTTCAGGAGGGCCCTGAGCATTAAAATAAATTCCCATTCTTCAGGAGGGTCCTAAGAAAAAAACTAAATTCCCATTCTTCAGGAGGGTCCTGATCAAAAGTAAATTCTCATTATTCAGGAGGGCCCTGTGCATAAAAATAAATTCTTATTCTTCAGGAGGGTCCTGTGCATAAAAAATAAATTCTCATTCTTTAGGAGGGTCCTGTGCATAAAAAATAAATATCCATTCTTCAGGAGGGTCCTGTGCATAAAAATAAATTCTCATTCTTCAGGAGGGTCCTGAGCATAAAATAGATTCCCATTCTTCAGGAGGGTCCTGAGCATAAAATGAATTCCCAATCTTCAGGGGGTCCTGTTCAAAATTAAATTCCTATACAACACACATAAAATTTTGCCCCAGTTTGTACTGAGAAAATTTGTATGTCATCAGATCATAACTGAGATCCAGCATCGTATGTTGTAATTATGATTTTTACATTGACAGAAGTGTGAAATTGTATCCTTTATTTGAAAATTTTTTATCCCTGTTTCAAACAAAACAAAGAAAATTGTGAGTTTTGAAAACATGTGGTGGTTGATTTGTGGTATTTGGCTCTTGAATTGACCGTTCTTGCACTTTCCATGCTCAAATCCTTTTCCAATCCTTGATAGATATCCATTGACTTGTCACACTTCTGACCCAAAATTCTGACTATTGAGACTCTCAACTCAAAACACATTTCTCTTGTATAATATCTTAAAATTTAACATTCCATACACCCTTTATCTTTCAACGAGTCAAAAATTGTCAAATCACAATTATTCTGAATACTTTATTATACTTTGAAATGTTGTCCTTGTACGTCGACCCTTTGTCTTGCTTTTTACCATTAAAGAAGTTGATAGTAAGTTTGGAGTCCCTTCTCACTAAACCTGATGTGAATTTCACTCAAAAACACATACAAGACAACAAAATTTTCGTTTGATGACAAGGACACAAAAATCAAAAATTAAAATAAAACAAAAAGAAAAAGACAATAATCTCTTTTTCAAAACAAAAAGAAAAACTTATCTGAATGTGAAAACCGATTCTGGTGATTATGACATACATTTTGAATTACATAACCAGATCTAATTACTAATTGTTATTAACTTTCGTCCACTCATTGAGCTTGAAATTTAGCCAATATTGAACTTGTTCCTTCTGGATAACAACCCTTCTTCGGCTAGTGGCACCTCAATGGGTTTTTGCCAACAATCCAATCTCATTTTCACTTTTTTTTTAGCTTACAGTTGCCTTATGGTGCCCAATAGGGTTTTCACCAATAAGACTTTTGTGTTATAGAAAGTATCACTTAACATATGAAATATTATGCACCCATAACATGTTTATTCTTGACATTCTCAAAGATTAATCTGAAAGTCTTTCTTTGGTTGTAACTTGGCTTTTGGAAATGGGTTAGAAAGAAAGGTCAGCATGAGGCTCAAAATTTATACAACATTGGGTAAAGCATACAACTTTTAGAATAGACTCTTTTTAGGAAATAAATTTTTACCCCAGTTTTATTTCATCCTAGGTATTTTGAATTTCTTTTGGTTGGACCGAACCCAGGAGTAGAGCTGACTACGTATCTTGTCATAGCAAGAATCAGGTTACATGTAGTTCAGACTCGTCATTCTTTTGCTTGATTTTGAATTTTTAATTAATTTTTTTTCAACTCTTTTTTTCACTTTAATTTGATTCCAAAAGAGGGGTACGAAGAAAGATAAGAAACTCAAAAGGGGTAAGCAAAGGTTGATATATTATTCAGATAGTAGAACAAAATTCCTTCATCATTTCAATCTTTTAAAATGCAAGTATAAAACATACATAATGTAATTGTACATGAATATCATACATAATATCTTTTAACTGCATCAGCATTGACCGACATTTCTTCCATTTTGCCTTCTATATCAGTCAGATATAACGCGCCATTAGGTAACACTTTCTTCACCATAAATGGTCCATGCCAATTAGGAGAAAAGTTTTCTTTGGCTTCAATCTGGTGGGGTAGGATGCGTCTTAGTACTAACTAACCAACTTCAAAATATCTATGACGTACCTTTTTGTTATATGCTCGTGCCATTCTCTTCTGGTAAGTTGTCCACGACATACTGATGTTAATCTTTTTTCATCAATAAAGCTTAATTGCTCCAAATGAGTCTTGACCCATTGGTCATCACCAATTTCAGCTTCTACAACAACTCGAAGAGATGGAATTTCAATCTCTGCAGGTATAACTGCTTCAGTTCCATACACTAACAAGTAAGGAGTTGCACCAATTGAATTCCGAACTGTAGTACAATAACCCAACAAAGAAAAAGGTAATTTTTCATGCCATTATCGGGAATCCTGCACCATCTTATAAAGTATTTTATTTAAGTTCTTGTTGGCAGCTTTCACAGCTCCATTCGCCTTTGGACGATAAAGAGTTGAATTTCGATGCATAATCTTAAATTACTGGCACACTTCTTGCATCAGATGGCTATTGAGATTTGCAGCATTATCCGTGACAATTATCTTTGGAATGTCAAACCGATAAATGATGTTGGAGTGAATAATATCAACCACCACTTTCTTGGTCACTGACTTAAAAGTCGCTGCTTCCACCCACTTCGTGAAATAATCAATGGCTACTAAGATGAACCTATGTCCATTGGAAGCCTTTGGTTCAATTGGTCCAATTATGTCCATTCCCCAAGCCACAAAAGGCTATGGAGCAGTCATTGTATGCAACTCAGATAGAAGGGAATGTATCAAGCCCCCGTGTACTTGACATTCATGACATTTACCAATGAAATTGATGGAATCTCGCTCCATAGTGAGCCAATAATAACCTGCTCGGAGTATTTTCTTTACCCAAACATACCCACTCATGTGTGGTCCACAAATCCTAAAATATACTTCAGTCAGGATTTTTAAAGCTTCTTTAGCATCTACACACCTCAAAAGTCCCAAATCAGTAGTCTTCTTATACAAGATTCCTCCACTTAGAAAAAATCCACTAGACAAACATCGAATGATTCTTTTTTGGTTACCATCGACATGTATAGGATATTTTCTAGTCTAAATATATTCTTTGATATCATGAAACCACGGCTCCCCATCAAGTTCTTCCTCAACCACATTGCAATATACATGTTGACCATGAATCTGTATAGGCAAAGGGTCAATATAAGTTTTATCGGGATGTTAAAGCATCGAAGATAAGGTCGCCAAAGCATCAACAATCTTATTATGGGCTCTGGGAATGTGTTTAAACTTTACTGATACAAATCGTTGACATAGATCTTGCAAACAACCTTGATATGGTAGTAGCTTTTAATCACGAGTCTCCCAATCTCCTTAGATTTGATGAACTAAAAAATCTGAGTCTCTTAACACTAACAGTTCTTGGATTCCTATGTCAATAGCTAATCTCAAACCCATAATACAAGCTTCGTATTCTGCCATATTATAGGTACAATAGAATCAAAGTTGGGCTTTTATAGGATAATATTGTTTGGATTAAGAAATAAGAACTGCTCCTATCCCTACTTCTTTTACATTAGCAGCTCCATTAAAGAACAACTTTCAGCTTGAATGGCAATCATCAGAAATACACTCATCAACATACAATACCTCTTCATCTGGAAAATAAGTCTTCATGGGTCATACTTCTCATTAATGGGATTTTCAGCCAAATGATCTACTAAAGCTTGAGCTTTTATTATAATTCGTGTCACATAGACAATATTAAACTCTGTGAGCAACATCTGCTATTTCGTAAGTCTGCCTGTGGACATAGGCTTCTAAAAATATACTTTAAAAGATCCTTACGAGAGATGAGGTAAGTATTATAAGATGATAAGTAATGTTTCAGCTTTTGGGCTACCCAAGTTAAGGCACAACATGTCTTCTCAAGACGAGTGTACTTAGCCTCATAAGTGGTAAACTCTTTTCTAAGATAGTATATGGCTTGTTCTTTTCTACCTGTAACATCATGTTGACCCAATACACAGCTGAAAGAATTATCTAACACAGACATGTACAATATCAAGGGTCTGCCTAGCTCTGGATGAACCAAAATAGGCGGATTCGACAAGTATCTCTTAATTCTGTCAAATGCCTCTTGATATTTTTTAGTCCATTCAAATTTAGCATTCTTCATCAACAACTTGAATATTGGCTCGCAGGTTGTCGTAACCTGAGCAATGAATATACTGATAAAATTCAACCTTCTAAGTAAGCTCATCACCTCTGTCTTATTCTTTGGTGGAGAAAAATCTTGAATAGCTTTTATTTTTGAAGGATCTAACTCAACGCCGCACGAACTAACTATAAACCCAAAAGTTTTCCTGACGGGACTCCAAATACACATTTCGTTAGGTTAAGTTTGAGGTCATACCTTCAAAGCTTTTCAAAGAATTTTCTAAGATCTTTGACATGGTCAGACTGCTCTCTTGATTTAATGATCACGTCATCAACATAAACCTTAATATCCTTGTGCATCATGTCGTGAAACATTGTAGTCATTGACCTCATATAAGTTGCCCCAGCATTCTTTAGTCCGAAAGGCATGACTCGATAACAATATATCCCCCATTGAGTAATAAATGATGTCTTTTCTACATCTTCTAGATCCATAATGATCTGGTGATACCTTGTATAACAATCCACAAAAGATGCAAGATCAAGTTTGGTACAATTATCCAACAAAATATGAATATTGGGAAGTGGAAAATTATCTTTTGGACTTGCTTTATTTAAATCCTGATAATCAACACACATTCGAACTTTGCCATCCTTCTTTGAAATAGGGACAATATTTGACAACCAAGTAGGATATTGGGCCACTCGAATTACTTTAGCCTCAAGTTGCTTCGCGATTTCCTCTTTGATTTTTACACTCATATCAGTTTTGAGCTTTCTTAGCTTTTGCTTGACAGGAAGAAAGACAGGATCAATTGGCAATTTTTGAACTACCAAATCGGTGCTCAAACTGGGCATATCATCATAAGACCATGCAAAGATGTCTTTGTACTCATGTAAAGCTTCAATTATAACTTTCTTTTGTTATGGTTGAGCATGTACACTTATCTTAGTCTTCCTAATATTTTCATTATCTCCTAAATTGATCGTCTCAATGTTCTCTAAATTGGGACTTGTCTTATTCTCAAACTGTTTGAAATCTTTGCTTATATCCTCAAATATTTCTCATTCATCATATTCAACTTCTCTATTCATTATTTCAAAATTAGATTGGGTTTTTAAATCTAGTTGATAATTCTTCATGTATGTCATATCATTAGATTTGTCATAGAAAGAACAAGACTCCTTCATAATAGGGAGAGAAGTGGCCTCCCAATTGTTAAGCTGGACATTAGGGCCGACAAACCACACATCTGCATTGCTGGTACCTTCCCCGATTTCAACCATATCATCTTTAATGAACATATTTTGGAAAAGGCCAATCAACTCTGTATCATCATCATTCATTGATTTTGCAGTAGGTAACTTGGAGGACCCAACATCATTGACTTTGATGAAAGACTTATGAAGTGACGGTATCATCTTGGTAAGTGACCATGACTCTTTCTTACGCTTTTTAGCCTTCTTTATATCTTCAGCAGTGGGAATGTATCCCAAACCAAAAGTACCAATGTTCTCATGGAGGTTTACTGGATAAACCCTGCCTTGCAAAAACATCCCTAGACCTTTCCCTGGTTCGAAACCATGCTTCAACATTTCATTCACTACCATAACAGATGCATAGGATAATTGTGGTCTTGCGATGAGATTTCCCTCGAGGATATGCTCAACAGCCACTACCAAGAATTTTGATGAATCAATACTTCGTTTGCAATATCTTCTTCGATGGAGGAAACAAATTAGTCTTTATATGTGGAGAAGTCTCCTTCACCATGAACGACTATCTCTTAATCTCCTTCACCATGAACGACTATCTCTTGACTGTCACATTTGAATTTGACCATTTGATACAACGTTGATGCGACTGCTTTAGCCCTATGAATCTATGGCCTTCCCAATAACATATTATATGAAGCATCAATTTTCAGCACTTGGAAATCCATAGCAAAATCCACAGGCCCAATTGTCAATATGAATTTTATTTCACCAATGGCATCAGTTTTTGATCTGTCAAAACCCTTGACGCATACATTGTTAGGTCGGATTCTTTCTACATTAACATTCAACTTTTGCAAAGTTGACATAGGACAAATGTTAGCACCTGATCCTCCATCAATTAATACTCGAGTGACGATGGAATGCTCATATTTTATAGTAATGTAGAGACCCTTATTATGTCCAATACCTTTCACAGGCAATTCATCGTCTGAGAAAGTAATCTTATTTTCTTCAAGGATTCTTTCAACAACTTTTTCCAGTTGATTCACTTTAACCTCACTGGGAACACATACTTCATTAAGAATCTTCATGATAGCCTTGCAATGTTCTTCTGAATGTACTAATAAAGATAATAAAGAAATTTGTCCTGGTGTTTTCTTCAACTGTTCTACAACAGAATATTCTGGCAATTTTATTTTCTTTAAGAATTCTTCAGCTTCTTCATCGGTAACAGGCTTCTTGATCATCATTCGTTCTTTATTTCCTTGTTTATTCTTTCTTAACTCTACTGGGGCATAATATCTTCCAGATCGAGTTAATCCCCCTACTTCGTCCACATCTTCAAACACTTCCTTCCCCTTGTGCATCACCACAACGCGATCATAATTCTAAGAAACTGCCTTAGTATTAACCATAGGCAATTATGACACTAGATTAATAATAATGGTAGCTATAGGAGCTCCTTTTATGATTAAGAGAGGTTTAGGGAATCTTCCAGGAACAATGAGTTTTGGCTTTACTTGACTTGATCTATCATTTTCTGAAATCTCTTTCTCCATCACCAAGGGAACATTCGATGATTCGGGTTTTGTTATCACCACCTCTGCTTCTACAGGTTTTTCTTTTATAAAATCTACAGCATTTATTGATTTTTTCAAATTAGTTTTAATATTAATGATCGGCTTGAAGGACATTACAGCATCTTTACTACTGGGTATCACTTCAAGAATGTTTGCTTCATTATGATCTGGGAGCAGATTTTGATTGACATTTGGAGCGTATGGACTTTGTACTATGATCTATTGGGTGTCAATCAGCCCTTGAATAGCTCTTTTCAGATACTAATATTTCTCTGTATTGTGCCCTGGGGCATCAGAACAGTATTCATATCTTCTAGAATAGTCCAAGTTCTTCGGAGGAGGGGTCGGGATTCTTATCTCAATTGAGTTTAGAACATTCATTTTCCTCATCCTATAAAATAAACTGGTGTAAGATATTCCAATAGGATTGAAATTATCTTTGCCCATGTTATCCCTTTTGTAGTCTACTCTAGGTCAAAAATTAGACCTAGGAGGGCCTCTTTATACTTGCGAAACCGATGAATGATTTTGGATGGCTAGTGCATGCCATTGCGGATATGAAGTAGCCCGAGCATATGGTTGCACATTGTAAATAGGATATAGGGGGATGGAATGAAATATAATGGATTTTGTGCATATGGTTAACGCACACCTCTCTAATGTTGTCATGGACCTGGTACGACAGTTGCTACATCCTCTTTTCTTTTCTTTCCTCTGAAACTTCCTACACCATTATGAATTGCCTGTGTTGTTGCTTTTAAAGAGTCCTGGCTGATAATCTTTCCAGATTTTATTCCATTCTCTACCATCTCTCCAACTTTAATAACTTCAGCAAATGTGCTTCCAATAGTAGAAAGTAAGTGATGGAAATAATCGGGTTCTTGAGCTTGCAAAAAGATATCGATTATTTCAGATTTCTTTATCGATGGTCTGGCTCTTAAAGCCTGCTCTCTCTACCTGATAGCATATCCTTGAAAACTTTCAGTCATTTTTTTTCTCATGTTAGCAAGAGTAGTGCGATCTGGCACTATCTCAATGTTATATTGAAATTGCTGAATGAAATCTCGAGCCATGTCATCCCACACATGCCAACGAGAAATGTCTTGGTAAATAAACCATTCAGAAGCTATTCCTGTCAGGCTTTCTCCAAAGTAAACCATCAATAATTCTTTTTTTCCTCCTGCTCCTCTTAATTGGTTGCAAAACTTTTTCAAGTGAGAAACAATATCTCCATGACCTTCGTAATTATCAAACTTTGGAATTTTGAACCCTAGCGGCAGATAGACGTTAGGAAACATACATAAATCTTTGTATGAAACACTTTTTGGTCCACCTAATCCTTGCATATTTCTCATACTCTGCTCCAAGCTTCTTACTTTCCTAGCCATTTTCTCTTGTTCCTCATTTTTAACAATTATCTCAATCATGATTGGAGAATCGTGTTGATAAGCATGATAATATGGATTTTGGGATTTGAGAGTCATTTCAGGAGGATACAATAGATCATGACTTGGTTCCCCCATATTCTTCGATGCTATCGGTTGAGTACCCGCTGTAGCTGGTGCTATAGAAGTAAAAAGCTGGTTATTTGTGACAGACGAATTTGGTGGGCTCATGGTAGAAGTACCAGCAACACTAGACATATTAGCAAATGGGCCAAATCCTAGTGGGTAAAACGGATCACTAGTTTGAGATGGAGAAGGTGTTGGATCATTCGAAGTCAAAAGTCCAGGTATTAAAGAAAGCGAGGCTTGCCCATTCAACCAAGCTTGGTATATCTCTTCCATCTGTTGTTTCAATAACTTAAGTTCTTCTATTAATGCTACTTCCTGTGAAATCAATTAATTTTGCTCTTTTTCACTGTCAGACCCTATACCTTCTCTGTGGGTCATTTTTCTTTTTCCTTTGTATCTGGTATTGTACGGATGTGATGCCAGTTTTAACCACAAACCAACCAACAATTACTTTATCTTTCTGTTATCAAGTAGCAAACAAGTGAGTGTTATATATTTAACACATTATAATGTCACATTGTATGTCATGCTTCTATATGCATTTTCCAACCTATTATGGAAGGCTTTGTGTTTTATCCTGGCTTTTCTAGGCATAGTTTTTCAAAAGTTATGATTGAACCCTTTGGAGGGTTGCCTACGTATCATGCCAGGACATGAATCAGATCTTGCGTAGTTCGAGAGGAATTTAACAAAATGATATTTTAGTCTTCTTTTTTTTATTAAAGAAAATAAATAAAGTAAAATATATGTAATATATATAGAAACAAATAGTCAACTTCATTACATTCCATAATATAAATACGACAAAATAATTGACCCAACTCCTAAAATAAAGCCTACTAACTGACACTTGAAAACTAAAAGATATAACATCTAAACCAGAAGTTTTAAAACTGAAAATGAAAAACTACGACAAAGAAAACAACTATCCATTCAAGGAAACTTCGGCTTGACATGTCCTCCCAAACCCTAGTATATGTCCTCCAATGAAGAAGTGAGACGATGTGCGAAAGCTGGTACTTGTGCCAAAAAGTCTTCATGATCTAACTGCTAATAATCCAAATTCATTCTGGCAGTATCCTGTGCCACATGGCGGACCTTCCCTTGAAGGAAACTGAAGGCATGATCCCATTCATGGTCCTATCGATCTCGAAATCAGCCATCTCTTTTGCACGCTGTTCACGAGCAGAAGCAACCTCCAACTGTTCTCGGAATATTCCTCTTTCACGGATCCACTAAGATCTCTCTCGATCAAATTCTTCTTGTATATTCTTTTCAACTTCTTGCAGTTGCTGTCGGAGAGATACGGCAAGTTCTGCAATGTGTGAACCCCTAGTGGTAGACAGTTTGATTTGTCCCCGAAGTGCAACCTCAATATCTGCTGATTTAGCTTTCTCTTTAGAAAATTCCCTTTGTTGTTCATCTATTTTTGCCCTGGCATACTCTAATTCTGGTCTCAAAGCTTGGTTGGACTCATGATGTTCTCGCATGGCTCTCTCAATCCCTATCCTGATTGTAGCTTCCTGATCTATAGGTCACCTAACTAATCTTTCTAGTTTGATTGGCAGACACGACTGTTCTTCAAACCATTCACGGTAATCTGGGTGTACTTATCCTTTCTCACGCTCTAGGATCATCATTTCAATCCCCATGATACGGTAACCCTCCCAAATCTGTTGGGCCAATTCCTCCGGAAGTGGGATCTCTGGTCTGACCTCAAATACAAACTTGGTCATATTTTCCGTAATGGGAATTATTTGACATCTTCCTAGCTGACGTAAAAATCTCAATGGAACATACGGTTGAACACCCCTAATACCCATTAATAATAAGAACAGTCGAATGATAGAACTATGTATGACTTGCCTTCAAGGGAACCAAGGGAGATTCCAAGTGATTTTATCTGCTGGCAGAGAACGAAAAAGCTTATCCCAATCTCTAACTCCTTCTGGGCTTTTATATTTCTCTAACCTCTCTTCATAATCTTTGATGCGATTGAATCTTTCAGGATTAAATCTTTCCATTGTAGGACATCGGTAAAGATGCTCCATAATCCACATCTGTAACAAGATATTACATCCCTTGAAAAAACACTTTCCTTTCTGAAAAACGGTTAAAGCACGATAGATATATTCCAGGATCATTGGTACCATAGTGTAATCTTTCTTAATCAGTATCTATACCACCCCCGTTAAACGAATATTAATTTTTTCTTCTCTCCTCGGGAAAACCATAGTGCCTAAAAAGGCTACCATGCATGCAAATCGTCTGTAAAATTTCCAAGCCTCAAAACTTCCCTTATTACAAAGTTGTTTATTGTACTTTTCAAACCCCTCTTGTCTTCCATATAGGTCATACAAAAACTGCAAGGAAACCCAACTTTTTTTCATTGATTCTTCTTTTGAGTTTCGTATGTTCATGAGCTTGCAGAATCTGTTTATCGAAATGAGTCTTGGGACTATAAGTTTCTTCTAATGCATATCCCCATATCCAATATACGCCGCTATCTCCTCTACAGTAGGAGTCAACTCAAAATTCAAAAAATGAAACACATTGTTCTTCGGATCCCAAAAGGTTAGTAATGCATCGATCACCTCCCTATTAGGCTTGATTGACATAATACTCGTCAAAAAATCCAAATACTTATGTATCTCATCATAATCAAATGTATTCATTTTGTTCCACCAGAACTAAAGCTGCAAAGGGGTACAATCCACAACTTTAAGCGGTATACTCTCATCCCTCTTTCTGTTTGGACGCTTTCCACAAATAGGAGAAGACATTTTATACCTATTGACAAGGACATGAGATTAATAAATGTCTAGAATTAGTCAAGACTTAATTCATTAATTTTTAAAAAGAATTTTTAACTTGACTCGTGAGAACTAGTGCGACCCTTAAATTAGGGCCTAGATGTAAAGAACAATTTTATTAAAAATCAAAGTGAGAGAAACATGACTGATAATATTTTTAGGAGAAACACGTATTTAAATTGACTCTATCAAAAATTTTGCAATAACAGACTTCTAGACGATTTCAAATATATGTTTGGAGACAACACCCCCTAAGTTCACTTAAAAGAACAAAAGGAGATTAACATAAAATGACTTAGAAAATAAGAAAGAAAAAAATGATTGTTTTATGTATAAAGTTGTATGAAAATTTAGGCATCACGGAACCTAAAGGTTCAAGGTTGTTAAAATATATGTTTACATATTTTATTATTTTACAAAAAAAAAAATTCAGCTCACGACCCCTAAAGGTTTAGGCTATTAAGATTTGTATTAAAATTAATTCTAAGGATAAAAAGGAGAAAATAAAATAAAGATAATAATATTCATGAAAATGATTAAATTTTTTTTAAATTTTTTTTATTATTTTTCAAAAATATCCTTAAGTAAATTTGTGAATATATATATTATATTTCTTTTCAAAATACAGAGTCATATCCCCAACAGAATTTCCTACGTATCTCACTAAAAAATGAAAATCGGACCCTCGTAGTTCATAAAAATCATAAAACTATGTTACTAAAAATTTTCTCTTTTAAAAAATAAACTTTTTCTTTTAAAAATGATTCACTAAATGTGACGATAATTTAATCTCTTGCATTTTAATGTTGCCTAAAAGCCGGTTAACACACAAATAATCTTCCAAACAAATACTAAAGAGCACGTAGAATGCACATGTTGGTCTTTATAAAGTAGGTTACCTGTCCTAAACAGACTCGGCCCCTGTGTCGAATCCCGCTAAGTCAAATGCATATGATACAAATAAAGCGGCACCTAATAGGGATAACCAGATTCTGAGTTTTCAGTTCTTCTAAGTTTAAACCTAATAGGGATAGGTGTCTAAACAGTCTTACCCGAGCGGACACTCCAGCTGGGGAGGGACAACTTGGTCGGTAGCAGGGCAACACCTCCTTCGTTGTCGATCCGAACCCCGCCTAATATGTGTGAATATATCCTTCACCAGATGCCTTGACACTACGGCTATCTCAAAAAAAAAAGTAGGATGCATGTGCTACATTTCTTCTATCCTATTTGAGAGACTCAGAGGGGGTGCGCAAGAGAAGACAATATATAATACAGTTCAATCAATGTCAAAACGGTAAATAAGCGACAAGTAGAGCATAAAGCTAACAAACACAATATCAACAATAATTAAAGCAAGTATAAGTCAATATAAAAAGCTCGAATTCTTATTATTCCCTAGCAGAGTCGTCAGAGATGTCACACCGTTTTTTAGCTCGAGACGTCGAGTCGAAGGGTTTTTTCAATTAAAGTGACGGTATTGAATAGGGATATATTTGTTTATCATTTTCAGGGTCGTCACTTGGAATTGAGTTGTGGTGTTCCAAGTCACCTTATTGAATCCCTAATCAAAAGAAAATGACTCTTTGTTGGTCTGCAAAAATAGAAGACCGGGTAAGAAATTCTGTTGATCAAGGGAAAGGTGTGAGGCACCCCTCGAGTCCCGCACGTTCGCTTTTATTGACTTATATTGACTTAAATTATTTTAATAAATTATGTTAAGGCCTAAAATCGCTCTTTTTTTATACTAAAACTTTTCTATTATCTTATATTAAATAAATAGATGAAAAATTAATTTTAGAAAAATATTTGTCAATGTACATTATTGTATTCTTGAATTTTAAATATCTCGGAAAGATGCGTATGCCGCATTCTTAATTGAGACGAAATTTATTAAAAAATTGTCTAAAATTTACCTAATGTTGAGGGCGTACAAAGTTCTTCCTAACCTTAATAATGATCTAGAGCAATTTCGTTTAAAAATAATTAATTAATTTTAATAATAAAATAATAATGTCTTATTAATGACAACAAATAAAATGATATAATATTAATGAAAAATACAAAATGATTCATATTACACTAATCTTGATTCCCCAATTTATAAAATAAACTATACACACACAACTCTCAAACACACGCACAATACAACCACCCAGATCCCATTTTCATTCCTCTCTCTTTTTTTAAAAAAAAAAATCACTACTATTGATCAGTCCACAAATTGGCGTTCTCTTTTTTTTCTCCTTTTTACTAATGACAGTGCTAGTGTGCATGTAGTGGTAATTTGGGGTTTCATCGGAGGTTGCTCGCCAAAGTTGTTGTTGGCACGCCGGTGTCGGGAAAGGGAGAGAGGGAACCATGGCGTCGGCGAGAAAGGGGAGAGGGGATCGGCAGCGGCGGTGCGAAGCCTTGCCGACCGGTGACGTGGGGAAAGGAAAAGGTAGTGGCGGCACTAGACTTTGTCAGTCAGGGTGGTGGTCATTGAGAAAGCGAAAACGGGGGGTAGCACCGGCGATGGTGTCGCAGCAGCAAATCTGGGGAGGGGAGTAATGATTGGCGATGTCATATTCGGTGTTGATGGTCAACGAAATCTGGAAGAGAAAAAAGACAGTGGAGTTTTCACCATCGGACTGTCGATTTCTTTGATGATTCCGGCAAAAAATTTCTTCAAAAAAAATTATATATGTCGATTCTCTGATTTTATGTTAGCCCTGATCTACTGCTTTTTTTTTTTAATTTCTTCATTATTTTTCTCATCTCCGATCTCTCACTGTGTGTGCAGATGTGTATGTATATACGAAACAATATAAATGCATTTATTTATACCAGTGAATACATACATTACAGCGTATATTGCTACATTTTTATTTAGTATAATAAACAAATAATATCACATATCAATTAATGGGATTATTAACACAATATTGAACATGTTTTGCTTTACTACGAAAAATCATAAAAACATAAAGTCGAATAAGAACCTATTTTGAAACTAAAGCAAAATACTTGAATATCGTCACCAGAACCAGAACTCGAACAAAAATACGAAACTTCAATTCGATGCTTTTTCTTTTTCTCTCTTTGTTCCTGAAGATTTTTACTCTCTCAGATGTTTTTGATTTTTTTCTCTGGTCTTTTCTATATCTGATCGTGATCATCCATCTCCGTATCTCTGGGTGGGAATCCTTTAAGTACAAGGATTTTCTAGGGAGAAAATAGGGGAGGGAACAATTATTATCAGATAGGATAGGTAATTTAAATTTTAAAAAAAAAAATTTCCCACTTCTTTTCGTTTTTTTTAA
The DNA here is from genome assembly GCF_002878395.1 of Capsicum annuum. Lineage (NCBI taxonomy): Eukaryota > Viridiplantae > Streptophyta > Magnoliopsida > Solanales > Solanaceae > Capsicum > Capsicum annuum. Next base: position 32,994,641 of record NC_061120.1, on the reverse strand, counting down.
TTTAAAAATAAATAAATAAATAAATCTATTAATAACAAATAAATATAAATAATAAATAAATGAATAAGATAACCGAATAATAAATAGCAATAATAAATATAAATACTAATTTATTTATTAAAATTTAGAAAAGAAAGATATTTTTAAGTTTTGTATTTTATTTTTATTTCTTTTATTATTATTATTTTTTAAATAGAAGATAATAATAAAAAAATAAGAATAATAACAATTATAATAACAACTAATTAATTTTATTTTTAATAAAAATACAAATAGTCAAAATAAATAAAATAATATCAAAACTATTAATTTATTAA
>NC_061120.1:32945395-32991324 GCF_002878395.1 Capsicum annuum | reverse complement strand
AATTAGGTGGTATGTGTCTTATTCTTCTAGATTTTAAATGGATTATTAATTTTGCTTCAATACTAGATATTAAGGTAATTAGGTAGGCTAATCTTTGTGGGTTTTCTTTTGTTTTATTAGACTTATATATTCTGAATAATTACTAATTAAAGATTTTTTAATTTTTCTAAAAGCTTCTCTGTTTTTAAATGGTCTTCTCATAATTAATTCAATAAACATATATAACATATTCAATAAATTCAAACATATCTAACATATCTAACATATCTAACATATATACCACTGCTGTATTTTCTAAATAACTGGGCTCTAATACCATTTGTAGGGGGGTGCGGACCTATAAGGGTAACTGTCTTATGAAATAGATTTATTATAACATCTGATTAGTAGTAAAAAAAGGTTATCTATTTCATTAATTATACTGTCTTTTTCGTCTATAAATAATTCTATGTCTAAATCATATCCTAAACTGTTTTTTACTTCTAGTTATTTTATGGTTTTATTTATCCAAATTAATCTTTCTTTTAATTGTTCTATTTCTTTTCTAAGCTGGTGTCTATAATTAATTTCTGCGTATAGCCAACTTTGTTTTTCTCTAACTCTTTGAATATATTGTAGCATTTTTAATCTGTATAATATTCATCTGAATAATAACTGTCTGAATTATTTCTACCATAGAAATCTATATTTTCTAATTCATTTTTTATCCAATTAGTACTTTGCAACTCATCTTCATAATCAAATATTTTTTCCCATATTATTTTCTTTATGTCTTCTAATTCTAAATCTTTTATGATATATAAAACTAGTATCTTAATTTCACCATATATATATCTTATTTAAAACCTGATTTGGGATTGTTTTTGAGAAGTCAAAAGTGTTTATTTAAAAAAAAAATGCTTTTTAATAAAATAAGGTGTTTGGCTAACTTGTAAAAGTTCTTTTAAATTAAAATATAAGTAGTTTTTCTGTTGTTGAGAAAAAATAATTTTGCTTTTCAAAAATAGTAGAAACAGAAGTAAAATTATTTTTTTAGGACAAAAGTATTTCTATTACTTATACATACATACATACATACATACATACATACATACATACATACATACATATATATATATATATATATATATATATATATATATATATATATATATATATCGTATTAACTAATTACATATCTCATAAGTTTGATTAAAGTATTATTTTAAATTTTATACTTCATTACTGTCATTTAACTCTTTATTTTTTATTATTAGTGACAGTAATTGGATATTAGTGACAATACTTGAATATTGTTTTGAAAGCAAGACCAAATATTATTTTGACAGCACTTACAAATATTTTCTTTCAAATATTTAATATTTTGAAATAACTAATTCATAGAAAGTAATATATTTGTTACCATGCAAATATAATTTTCTATCTCAGTTAGCTTGACTGATGGTTGCCTAAATCTTAACCGCGACGCACTACCTCAAAATATCCCCAAGAAAACAACAAACAAAACTTTGAAACAATCACTCTCTCTCTCTCTCAATTTTTGCAACCGTTGCAACAATGACAATAAAGGGATACCTAATATACTTCCTATTTCTGTGAAGGTGTTTGATTGAGTACTAAGTTTAAGAAAAAATAGTATATTTTTTCTGTTTCAATTTATTTTTTATATTTTTCTTTTTAGTCTGTCTTTAAAAGATGTCTCTATCTTTTTTCATAACTCTTTAATTTTAATTTTTTGCATGAAATATTTTAAATTATATGATTAAATGATATTTTGATACATTCTTCACATATTTATTTTATTTTTTTAAGTTATGTGTCGAGTCAAAATAAGACAATCAAATTAAAATGAAAGGAGTATTTGAAGCTTATAGTCTAAGATATAAAAGTCATAAATATTTGTCTACATGGATGTAAATTATATAATTAAAAGTAAAATAGTAATTTAATTCTAAATAAAGAATTATCACATTCTTCTTCATACAACTAAAATATATATGTATAACTAGGGATATACATGATCAGGTTGATTCAAATTTTTTAAATATCAAATTGAATTATTTGTGTTGGGTTTTTAAATCTATATAATGAATCAGATCAATAAAATTTGAGTTTTTCAACCTCAATTTTTTTTTGAGTTTTTTAATTTTCTCAATTTATAAAATTTTCTCCGTCAAAAGTCTTCATGCAAACTTATAAGTAACTTGTGTTTCAAATATTTCTTTAGTCCTAACAAGATACAATTATCTTAGGTGCTCCTTAATAAAATAACACAAAATATGAAATGAGTTATGACTATAAAATATTCAACAAAAATTAGTCAAAAAATCATATAAAATAATATTGCATAGCAATAAGTTATAATTAAAATATTATAATTTAAAAATTTTAAGTCATGCTAAAATAAGTATTAATTACATCACTAAATATTAAATAAAAAATAAATTTAGGTGATACGTTATGCATTTATGCAAAACTAAAGAAAAGATATCCAACATTATTATCATTCCTAATGTTTTGATTGAATAGTTTTGTTAGCATTAATATTGATTTGAGCTTTATTTGAGTTACTAATATCTATGGGCTATAAAACTTGTTGACCATTCAAAATTCTAAGTTTAAACTTGAAATAATATGCTGAAAGGTAAAATCAGTGAAAAAATTTAAGAAATATTTATAAATTACATCACAGTAAATATTATTGATATGTATTAAATATTTTTTAAAATTGTATAAATGTAATATCGGATTGTTCAGGTTGTATTGACTTGTTTTAGTTTAAACCAAAATCAAATCAATTATAGTCAGTTTTTTTTCAAAACCAAATCGAGTAAAAAAAAATCATTAGTCGAATTTTTTTTCTGTTTGACTCAACTTGCAGTTTGGTTCGATTTTCATCGCCCCTATGTATAACACATAAATCGGACAAGTAGAGCATAATAACCGATGCTATTGAACTCTTCTCAAAACTCAAGCTAAGGAAATCATGCTAAGAATGAACTGACATGTCTTTTATTGTATTATATGTAATTATTAAATAAATAAAAGTAACTTACTAATTGTAACATTTTAGATGAAACGTTCACGTACTTTAACATACTAACAAAGTAGATAGAGGTTCTAGGAGTCTACCTATATTTATTAACAAAGAATTTTTACGTTCATGTCCCATGAAAACAAATCAAGGCCTAACTTAATTTTGTGGGTTGAATAAACAATTAAATAAATAAATGTGTAATTTTTTAATCATTTAACATATTAGATAAGAGAATAATACCTCTCAATATCTTGACCTCTACGGCTCCACCTAGGTAGGCATGTTAGATAATAAAATTTGAGATCGAGAAAATAATAATTGGGATAAAAAAAAATATACACAATCGTTTTATTTGATTTCAATATGTAAGTGTTACAATCTCTATGAATTTTTTTATTCACCTTTTCAATTATAAATTTAAGGGAGTTCGAGCTTGATCTTAAATTTGATGAATTTGAATTTGAGTATGAATTGGGTATGATTCAATTTTTGAGTAAATTGCTCTTATTTGTGTGCTAAAAATAAAATCGTACATTAACTCAGATCAAAGAAACTCATTTTCTTTCAGTTTGACTATCAATTGAGAGACCATTGATGAACATGTTTGATTTTTAAAGCTTGAAAAATAGTGGACAATAGTGGCAAGAAAATATGTGGAAGGAGAGAAAAATGAAACAAAAATCAGCTAAATAAGTTTTTCGCGTGCCGCAAGTGCGAGACATTCACTTCGTCATGTTAGTAAAAAGTGTCAAAATGACACAGCGAGACACTAATTAAGGTATTTATATGTCAAAATAAAAATTCGTGTCAAATTTAAAAAATTAACAATGTATTTGACCTTATAAAAATTTACCCCAAACATAAATTTATTAATTTCTTGCACATTTTACAGGAGAGGGTGATACATGCCGTCAATTAGCCAATGATGGACTTGAAGTTGAAGACTTCACATGCAAAATTCTTCATTTTGGCTAAAATCCAAAGTGAGAAGACTTAAGTTAAAGACTTCACATACAAAATTATTTGATTTTGGTTAAAATCCAAAATGAGAATTAAGACTTTTGTGGCTCCGAGAGCCAAAATAAATAGAGTTTATAAGGACATTTTTGGATAAGAGTTTTTTATGTTATATAGTACAATGTCAAATCATACGAAACATACGAATATCTCAAGATTCTACAAAAAAAAAAAAAAAAAAAAAAGATGAACTTTCATTTTTATGTTATTTGTATGTTACATAACAAGGCAACGAGTTCCGAGACAAAGGGCAAGGTTTTTTCATTTAAAATTTTAAAGGAGCATGTAAAAATAAAAAAATTTCAAAAGGAACAAGGTGGACGAAGGCTCCCGCTTTGTCCTTAAAAGTTAACGTTGTCAGGTAATAATAAAGTGCAAGGTGAGAGCGCACGTTGTTTTATCTTACAAGGTAAATAGAGTCTTTGACTTAAAAACTCTGGAAAATTAGGGTAAGCCAAAGGTTCCGTTCACGGATCAAATAATTTAATATATGATCTAAAGTGGTGGAAATTGAAAAATTAATTTAAGGTGGTGGGGGTTGTCAACGAGCCCCTCAGAGAAGGAGAAATATTAATTTTGAGGAGTTGACACTGATGTATATAGTAAAAAATTTCATTTCAATTGCTGATACTGCAAGGTTGAGAAATTGTTTTATCTTACAAGGTAAAACGTGTTCCACACCTTATTAATTTTCTTTTATAAAGCACTTGTTTTCGTCATTTTTGTTCACATAAAGAGAAAGAAAGAAGTAACTTAATAGAATTTCAAGTCTATTTCATCAAAAATCTTTGTATATTTTAATCACGTTTTTTATATAAATTATTTCAATATCAAACAAGTATGTAGTAGTAATATAATTAATCATCTTTTTAGCTTACTAATTTGTCAAATGCTATTGTTATAGTACCAACTTGTTAAGCCTAATCCTACATTAAGTCACTATTGTTTACCTAATTCTTTTTGAATTTGTTGTTTGTACAATAAAGATGTGAAATTTGAGGTTTAAACATAAATTAGGAATGAATTAATAGTTGATATGTTACTAATATCCTTTTCTATATCTCGTTGCATGCATGTATAAATTGGTCAATTCATTAAATTATTGCTTGACATATATGTTCATGAAACACGTGTCAAAACTAATTTTAATTTTCTTTGTATATGAATATGAAATATAAACAGTTTGTCCATCTAAGACCATCATATTATTACATATATGCTATGAAAATAAGTATCGATCTAATTTCATTTGATTTTTGTTTATGAATAACATACGTAAATGCATTCAAAAAAAAATATTATTCATAATATTAAATGGCAAAAAAAAAATTCAATGTATTAATTTTATATATTAAACTACTAGCTTGACTTAATATGTTTAGGATTATTTTAATTCAAAATTGAAGTTTGAAAATAATTTTCACTGATTATGCATCTCAACTCTTCTAAACTTTCTTCAGTGTGATCCAAATATGAAATTGTTATCAAAGAATAATTGTCGGTCTGGACACCAACAAGTGTAGACTCTCCATTAAAATTTTCATCACGGGTGATGTTGGGTGAATTTATGCATTCTAGCCTTCCTATTCTAGCCTTTTTAGCCTTATTTTGAGGATCACAACAACATTTTTGGCCTACGGCCACTCTTATAAAGCGTGGCCTAAAATAGCAGAAAGTGTGACCTTTGATCAAAGGCTACACTTTTGGACTTTTGGACACACTTTTTGGGGGGTGGCCTAAAGAGGCGTAACCTTTGATCAAAGGCCACGCTTTTCAAGTGTTGCCATATCAGCTACATTTAAAAAGTGTGGTCATTAATTTTTAAAGGCCACGCTTTGTAGCTTGTAATTGACAACACTTTTATTTGATAAAGCTACGCTTACAAGTGTTGCCTTTGTTTTGCTATTGGTCATGCTTCACAAGTGTAGCCTTTTATAGCACCTCTATAATAACACTTTAAAAACATTGCCTTTGTTTAATTATTGGGCACGCTTCACAAGCGTATCCTTTCGTAGTACCTCTATCATAACACTTAACAAACGTGGCATTTTCTTTATTACTAACCACACATAAAAAATGTAGCCTTTTATGCATCCTCTATGACAACACTTGTAAAGTGTAAGCATGTTTTAGCCACACTCTTAAAGTGTAGCAATATTTCCTAAAAATTGAAGTGCATAAATCTCACGCATGTATCACTAAGCACATTACATAAACATAAAAAATATATAATCTCACGCATGCACTAATAACCTAATAAATAATTGAAGTGCATAGATTTGATTTCAAAAACATGTCTTTTACATACTAATAAGAAAACAACATAATAAAAAATTGTATCAAGTTCCACAAAACCAAATGTATATAATAACGTATATCAAAATATTTCAAAAATTCTTCATCATTCACTTCAATCTCGATCAAGTTGAGTTGTGGCGCCCACCATTCAAATTTGATCCCCCGCATAGATCCTACATATTCAAAATGAACAAACGAAGTAAATACAAATATTTTTTCAATCTTGATATGAGGAAGTATGTGAATCCAAAGTTTCTTTAATTCATTCAATCAAGTTAAAAGTTCAGGATTTAAACTTCCTGTGAATTTCTAAGATAAAGTACCTTTTCATGAACCAAATCATGAGTCGAGCCCAAAGAATTTAAAAGATTTTTTCCTCTTATAGCTTGTGCATTACTCACATCAGGTGAAGGAATGTTAGATCCATCACTCCCTAGTATATCTTGAAAATTCAATCCAGGATTGTTTTGCACCAATTGACTAAAAAACTGTCGGATTTCTTGTCTCATTTCACTTATAATTTCTTCCTTCATAGAAGTGACTTCATTAGCATGCTTTTGTTTAAGCTCATTCATTTCCTCATCTTTTTGCAGAGAAGTTCTTTTCACTGATCTACCATAGCCTCTAACTCGACCAGGCTTCTCCTTTCCAAACACTGCCGTGAATGCATCATCTGGTGTTTTCCTAGCATTTTGATGATTCTCTAGTTCAGACTGTCACAAAAGTAAAACAATAGCTATCAGGAGAAGAAATAATGTAGTATATATAAGATATATTTCAAAAGAAAGCTCATCCATCCCAGGGCAAAAATAATTAACTTTCTTAACAATAATACTCCTGAGAATGAAATCAGTCTCATAAAGACAAAGCAGATTATTTCAGCGCTCCTCAAGACTCAGGAATCCATTCTAAAACAGATTATTTCAGTTTCTTAAGACTCAGGATCTGGTAAAGTTGGCAAAAGCTTAACAACTAGTTCCAATCTGCTTTGGCTCATAATTCTGGTAAAGTGAACATATCTGGTAAAGTTGGAAAAAGCTCAACATAAACCAAAAGAAGTAATATGTATTAGAAGCAACTCTTAGTAACTTGATAGATGCAACTGTTGCTTAAAACACATCAACACTCTTAATCAGATATAAGGATGGTAAGGTTCAATCTGTCACCGGCCAATACAAGATTAACAATCAGCGAGAATATACACAACTTATAATACAAAATTCAAGTTCTATATTGTAGTAGTGAATAGTAATTCGATTCGATTATGAATGAAAAACAACATACATAAATTTGAACCAAGAAAATAAAAGGAAAATTATACCTTGGGTTACTGGAAGAATGAAAGAGAAGACGTGTTGCTGCATCTGTTTAGGGATCGAGAAAAGAAAGTTGAGCCGATCTTCCTAGAGTTCTATTTAATGGCTCATGTACAATTACTAGTTTGCTCATAAATAATGTGATGCTAAGTTAAGGTGTTTGTGTATGTAATATGCCTACTCTATTTGCTGAACATGATTTTTCTGATGAAGGGGATTCATTGAAACCCCCAGTATCCACCTAGCTCAGCCAATATATCTAGGATAAAACGTGATGAAAAAAGTGTAGGGTAATCAAGTTAAGTACTCATGCTGAATCAAATGTTTTTGGAGTAGCAGTTGTTACTGCTCCAGAGGTTGTTGTTCGTTATCTAAACGTTGTTCCTGCTGAAGTTGATTATTTGGTTGCTGCTCATCAAACTGGCCGTCTACCTACAAAGGTTGCTGCTGATCAGCTTGCGAAGTCCAAATGATATCTTAAAGACTCGGTCTTACACATTCAGTCAATATGTTATGATATTCTAATGTATCACCATTTGATTTTTAGAATTCCACCAAATGAAAAGCTTCAACAACCTCAAAGATCTCCACGTCAATGCTCAAAGTTCCCTTTTTCCTTCTCATGTTCCTTCAAATCTTAGTAATCTTGCATTCCTTTTGCTAGCTCTCAGCTTAAGATGTTTAACACTATTTTTCAGCTTGGATATAATCACTGATGCTGGTTTCCAGGATGTGAATTTAGCTTCTTTCTTTAAACAAGGTTCCTCAAATAATTTGGATAAATCAAACTTAGCATAAAGGGTAAGTTTTGAGTTTTTCAGATGAGGTTTGAGGCCTATTTGGATGCTCAAAATAAGGAGTCAACACGATATGGTTGTGGCGCATTGCATATCGCATTGATGGGTAGCAACATGATGCGTCGTATATCGCATCGATAGAGTGACGTGACGCGTTGGTTATCTCGTCGATAGTCTAGTTACACAGAGAAATAAGAATAAAAGGATTAAAGATGAACTTAGCTGCAGTCGAAATCAATTACTTACTATTACAATTTGGGTATCTGCCTGAACTTCTTTTCCCGTCTTTGTACGAGTAGCTACAAACATTTCAGCCTTTAATGGTTCCTCATTATTTTCTTTTGTCCGGCGCTATAAATGATATCAACTTAAAGTGTAAAACCAAATATAAATATGTTATAACAAAGTAAAAAAAATAAAAAATAGATTTTTTTTAAAAGCGTCTACTAAATATTACCAATTCCATACGTACTCTTTCAAAATTAATAGATCCCATTCAATGTCTCCACTTTTATTTTCTCCTATTTTGAGAATTTACCTCGCTCAAGGCCTAAAAAAGAGAACATAAATTAAATATAAAAAATATGTCAAGAGTTATATGCATTATTTTAATCTTACTTCAACTTCTGGAAGCTTCCAATACTCGATCAACTGACGTAAGTGAATAGCTGAAATGCCAGCGGGATGTTTTTCTAGCATTTCTTCAATAGTAAGTCTTTTATCAAAACATCTTCGTTTAACTCTAACCGACAATGACGATGCCCCTCCCAACAGTCCGAAGGTCCGAAAGGAGGCACTTCACTCCCTTTCTCTCCTCGTTCTTCTGCTGGATTGTTGCTCCCGCGCTTTACCCCAATGGACCACAACGAAGAGACCGAATCGGATGACTCTCTATATCTCTTGAATCCCCTCCAAGCATCACGAAGACCATTCATCACCCACTTCTGTCCTTCCTTTGGAATCAAAAATTTTGACTATACAAAATAAATATATTAAGATTTGGTTAGTAATAAACATAATATATGTACAATCTCAAATATTAATTTTTCTTACATTGACATAATCCCATATGCGTTTTTTAGTTTCATCTAGAACAGCATGCCAACTAGTGTACAACAAGTTGATAAATCTGGGATTCCTTGCAACTGTTCCTATGAAGTTGCTTAAATTAGAAACTGCCTTGTCAGTTGGTCCCACTGCTTCTCCTAAGTCAAATATCACCACCTCTCTTTCATCTAAAGTTCTCGTATGAATTTCCTTGCATGTTGTTGGTCCTCGAACATTTTTCTTCTATGGAACTCCTAGATTGATGTAACAACCAAGAAATAAAAAAATACAATGATTACTAAAATTATAGGATTCAAGACATACCATTTGTACCACAATCAACATTCATATCGTCATCACTATTTAACCACCCATCCTCACCAATTTTTTCTTGTTCTGCAGGATCATCTAATCGCTTATTATGTTTATCTAGATCTTTAATGGGCAGAACTGTAACACCATCTATTGTGTCAATATCATGTTCTTTTTCAACACTTATGTGTATCCCTTGTTTTTCTAGAAACTGATACAGACTACTTGATGGTAGGACTGACTTTCTCTTTACCTGTTTGCAGTTTTCTAGCTCTTTAATAGCATATTGTTTCTCTTGTTCAACTTGTGATATTTCAATGACATCTGAAGTATTAACATCGACCTTCGAAAATCCTTGGAACATGAAGTTGTGCACAGGTGATTCGACTCCACTCTTTTTAATGGGCTCTCCAGTTTGAGGTTGAAATAATCGTTATTTGATTTGTCCTTTTCCAGTGATCATATGTGAAGCATTAATCTCTTCCCTTATAGAAGATTGGCTCATTGACTTGTTAATAGGCAATATACTCTTTCCTTGCTGTGCAATAGACTCCTCAAGATTCTTTCTTTTATGTGTCATCGGTGATTGAGATTTTCTAATTTTATCATTGTGTTCTTTTGCAAGCTGTTCTCTCTTAATCTTATATTCCTTGATTAGTTCAGCACTTGAACAGTATTGAGTAACGGAATTCATATTCTTCAGAGGACTTTGAGCTTTGTTCGGATTTGAAACTTTTTTCTTTAGACTTGCTGTCTGCTTCATCCTTACTAACTAAAAATAGAGGCAAAGAATATTAGATTCACACAAATGATATAAACTTAGCTTACCAACACAAGTACATAGAATAAAAAGTGGAGGGATACTACTAGCTTTGAGGATGTGTCCTATTTGACAAAGGTATATAAAGAGATACAAGAAAGAGTCCGAGCAATATAGACGGAAAGTACAGTATGAAAGTATCTCCAGTCATCAGCCAAATGACATGTCTAAGCTAAATATGATCAAACTTAATGAAAAGATTATTTATCTAAGCTCGTAACAGACGCACTGAATAGTCTCACGGAGGTTAATGAAGCAAATACAGATATATATGTTTCAGTTGCACAATATTATGTATCTCTCTGTTTATTAATTTGTGATGAATGACAACATTATGTATCTCTCTATTTATTAATCTGTGATGAATGAGCCAGCTGCTATTTCACAACCTGTGTACACTAAGAATGTTCCAGCAGGCATTCACAGTAGCAAATTCATTTCTGTCCTTTTTTTGTCCAAGGGTAGTTCTATAAAAGGGTCAACTCTTTTATCTTTCTAAAAGATGTATATGTGTGCATTGAAGGTAAGCCCACATGACTGTAATTTTCAGGTGCTTCAACTCAAAAAGAGCTTACAAATAACTTTAAATTGAGTGTATAAAGTTATTTGTAAGCTCTTTTTGAGTTGAACAGTGGGTTGACATATTAAAGAAACCAACATCTGTTCATGTTATTGAACAAAAAAGAGAAGAGACATTAATTAGCACAAGTTAATTATGAAGAAGAGTATACCAACAACAGGAAGTAATATTGTTAGTTATCCTAATTTGTTTGAACTAGTATTGTTACGAACGCGGCTGCCGACACCTTTTAAGTTAGATGATTTTTCTTCAACTTCCATTACTAATATATATGGTTTTGATAAACTACTTTTTATACTAACAACTACTTTTGATGGTCTCTACCCATCAGTCCTGGGCATTATTACAAGCAAGTGCCATACTCACCAACGTAAACAAACTAGCAATTAACAACTTTCAGATCAACATGGAAAACAAAAATCTTAAGCCTTATCACCTCTAACATTATTCTATATAAGCTAACATACAAAGGCTAGAAGCTGCAAAAGCTCAAATGCACTAGTAACAAAAGACAATTCTCTATTTTCTGCAATAAAGAAAAACTGAAACGCCCCATTTAAGCAATCCTTTATTATGTTCACTTGAACACGTCAAGAATGCAACAAACCCATTGAAAATCTAAATACACATATTGTTAGCTATTAAACAGTAAATACACATATATACACTGAGTCACAGGCTCACAACCACGAGTAAGTTATAAAAATTATGTGTTGGTTGATGATAAAAAAAATTTAACTAGTCATGGCACTTGTGCTAAGCAGAACCAAAGTTTAAATCGGCCTCTTCATATCTTTCTGAATGTCCTAACAAAAAGTAAGTAAAATTAATAAGTGACAGTAACAAAGACATTTCTAACCAGCATTATACTGGTGGTTATTCGACAAAAAAATCAACATTTCTAATATTGTGGTGATGAATGAACTAACATTTCTAACCAACATTATATTGGGATACCTGTTTGGAAGTGGAGAGACTGCTAACAATTCTCAGACTACTTGCAATGTGGAAAAGGCTACAAGTAATGAGCCTACCCCAAAGTCATCTGTTGTTTCACAACCTGTGGATAACACCAAGAATGTTCCAGCATGCATTCACAGTAGAAATACAAACAACTATTTACAAATAATCCCAGTGAAAGGTAGTTTCATAGTTTTAAAACAAGGCAATGATTTTATTAAAGTGGCAGGAAAGCCCCGATAAACAAGTGAATAAAATAAAATGGATGAATTGCAGAAGGACAGGGTTTTTAAAGAATGACATTTGATAATCTAGACTAACAGGAACCTCATGAATGCACCAAGGTTCACTCAAAACCAAATATAAGCCCCTCCTCCCTTACAAGGGTAGTTCTGTAAAAGGTTTTATAATATCACAGGGTAAGCTAAAGACATTATACCTACCAAGGCACAAAACAAGAAACATTGATACCAAACAAAACATCCATAGTTCCATAGCATCATTTGGTCTTGACCAGGCTTTAATATATCTATCGTTCTACCTTTTTTCTTAGAGAGTGACACCAAGAAACATGAAATAGCATCCAATGGAGGAAAGAAAGACTAGTTTGATCAGTTCAGCGATTTAATTTCTTAACTCAATTTAAGATGAAGACCATAATTTAACAACAACCCTATGTAACTATTTTTCAAGATTCGAGTCCTGAAGACAGTAACAGCTTTCAGAACAGTAGGGAAAAAAAATTTAATCCCTAGCACCTTCAACATTCATCTGTATATATGTAAAGATTGCTTCTTTGAAGTAGTTTAAGCGTACTTTGAACCGAAAAGTATTGATCCATGGAGCTATAAAGGTGCTTCTAAGGTTCACTCAAGCCATGTAATTCGATTTTGTTTTCAATTTTTTTTTGAATTGGATCATGAGATCTTGGAAATGAAAAATCAAAACAAAAAAACAAAAGAAATGATATGTAGCAACTGAGAAAAATATGAAAAACTGCAGCGAAATCTTCAGTCCGACTACGCCTTGTTTGCCTCCTGATGACTTATTTCAGCATATCAAGGCCATGACTTGTTACATATTTTAAGAATAAAAAAAATATTGAGTTTAATAAAAGCTTTCTACACTCAGTTCATAAAACTAGAATAAACTACACGTAATTCTTGAATCAATAAAAAACCAAATTCAAGAATCATAATTCAACACCTCACATTCTCTTCAATCGTATAAATTAGAATCACAACACACCCCAAATTGGTATTCTCAGAATCCAAGAAACTCAAAAGAACCAACAAATTCTCAAAACCAAGCTCAAAAATTGACAAAACAACGAAAAGGATGTTCAAATTCACTGATTGAGAAAAAAAAGACCAAAAGGAGAGATTGACTATCACCTTTAGGTTCTCGCCGGTGGTTTCCGTTCCTCGCCCCTCGCCAATGGTCGTCCCTCGCCGGTTGTTCCCCTTTCGAGCCGATGGTGTCTTTATCACCAGTGTCGATGTTGTTCAACGGTGGAGAGACCTAGTTCAGTACTATTTGACCGTAAGTTTAATACCTGTATGAAATTAGTGTAGGGTTTTTTATTTTTAATATCCTCAACTCTTTTTGGTTAATTATAAGTTGGAGGGAAATTAAAATATTTTGGAGGGAGATTGAGAAAATTTTACTGAAAATTTTAGACCACAATTTTAAAATGTGGTCTTTTAAATTATAATAATATTACACTTAAAAATGTAGCCATATATGTGAATAAGTGTTGTAATTATATCAGGATTTGGCAACATTTGAAAAGTGTGGTCTACATCATTAAAAACCACGATTTCAAATCTTTTCCAAAAGTAATGTGTCAAGAATTTAAAAATTAAGGTTATGCTTTAAAAGCGTGGTCTTTAATGGTATAGGCCACACTTGTAAAATGTGTCTCAGATTTAGTGTGGCCTTAGGCCAAAAATGTTGTAGTGATGATTCTTATGGTATATATGTTGATAATGATATAAATGAGAATTTATTTGTCCAAGTATGTTTTTACAATGTTTAATGATGTTTCCACATAAGTTTTGATTCAATTTGAGCAATTAGAGTTCAACCGAGAAAACTAGTGTAACTAGCTTGAGCTAGGTGTTTTTCTAGTCTATTGTGTTAGGTTCTAATGTGTCTTAATAAGTTACTAAGGTTGTTATTATGTATTTATATGTTAAACAACTTAGTTATAATCTTCAAGGTTCAATTGGATCAAAACAAGAGTCAGAACAATGAGCTAAAGATCAAAGTGAAATTAGCCTATGCTTAGCTCGTGTTTTGAGTTCACCGTCTTGGATGTTGTATTGTTTTGAGCTCTATATTGTGGTGTTTGATTCTTTAGGATGCTTTTTTAATAGATTATGATGATATATTAATGATATAAAAGCTTCAAATCAAGTGGAAACAACTCAAGAAGGCTCGGAATGCTCAACGAAAGCACAAGATGCAAGCTGGACGCAATTTGGATCATTGAAATGTATGGGACGCGTGTGGACTGTATAAGGGGATAATGGATGAGTTATAAACATTATTATATTCAGAAGAGGCCCAAGTTTTTGACCCAAATGCGCGTGTAGATTATAATGGGGTTTGAGGAGGTTGCACGACGCGTTGAAATCGCGACTAGCTATTGAAATTTGACAGATTTTTTGACAATTGTGAATTAGCATGTCAGCGCGACTCGGGAAGCACCAAAATCAGGAAAATGTCACCCAGATGAAGAAAAACAGCATGTAAACCTAATCCAACTTGGTTTATAACTTGTCTACTATAAATATAAAGTCCTAAAAAACGTTTTAAACATCTTGGGACCTCTTGGAAACCCTAGATCAATTTGGCACATCATTGGAGGCTACCACAACTTCTTTTTAGGTTTTATCATTCTTTAATTTAGTTTTTTTATGGTTTGTATCATCATTCCAAGGGATTGGATGATGAATATTTCCATTCAAGGCTAAAACCTCTTTCCGAGGTTAAAGCCAAGAACATGATCACTATTGTTTTGGATTAATTTCGATTAATTTTGCTTATCATATTTGGTTGTTTGTTTATTCTTGTTTTAATTATTTTGTGGATTGATCACCCATAAAATACATATATTGTATACCTTTTGATCTCGGAAGAGGGAATAGGGAGATAGAACAGGAGAATAAACAAAGTTTGAGTTTTTATTCTTTTATAAAATAAAGAATTAAACTTAGCGTCTAGGACAGAGATGTATTTAGATGCCTTGCTTGATTCAAACGTAGGATGATAGATTTTATTAATTTAATTAAATTATTGCATACCCTCTCAACGATGTAGTTGTAATGTCCATATTAGGTAAAAGATTAGAGGTTGGGAAACCATGATCATGCAATTAACCCTACGAATCAACAACCACGATAAGCAAGTTGACGAATGAAATTCAATAACATAGTATTATTGTTTGAAGTGCTTTAACCCTAGGTTTTCTTCCATTGATTGTCCTAAGTATTTTATTTTATGCATTATTTATTTTATTTTTAATTTGCAAAATTACAAACTCTCTCCTTGTTTAATTTTTCTGAATTAGTTAAACTAGAATTAGATAAGCGGCGAACACAAGTCCCTGAGAGATCGATACTTGGGCTTTCTTGAAGCTAATATATTACTTGATAAGACCAAGTACACTTATGTGTGCGCTTGAACGCTGTCAAGTTTTTGGCGCCATTGTCGGAGACTTGTTATTAGGCAATTATCTTATTTTTAGTTTTTCTATATTGAATTGTACATAGCTTTTGTTTAGTTTCTTTTTATTTTCTTTTATTTATATTTTTATCACAATCTTCTTGGGTCATTCTTGGATAGATGGTTTTTGTAGTGATGATGAATTTTTATCTGTGGAGCGAGACGCAAGTTGGTGTTTGGTTTGCAGTCAAACTGATCATTTAGAAGATATGTGTGCTAGAAATCTCGATTTAGTAATGTTTGTGGGATATGATCAATTGCAAAATTATAGAAACTACTGCAATCGAACAGGGTTGACTCAGTCACAAATTCAATCACTGACCAACCAACAGCAATTCCAGCATCAACAACTAAATATGCAGGCACAACTCAAACGAGCCATTTGTAAGAGATGCTGAAACAACTTTTAGTATCTCAAACACAGTTGTTGGCAGATCTGAATAACCATAGGGAGGCTGTAGATCAATAGTATACCCAACTGGTTGTAGAGAAAGTTGTTGATAATTCAAAGAAGTCTGAGTACTCAAAACCTGAAATTGTTGAAAGTCTTAAAGAGTTACCACTGCCACCATTTCTACAGTGGCTAAGAGAAGAAGAATATGAGGAGTACATTAGCCAACTTATGGAACAAACACAAGAATCGCAGTCACTCGATTGTCATCTTTATCTTGAGGCTGAAATTGAGAAGGAGAATAAAAGTAAAGGTGTTAACGATAGTGTAAATTTTGAAGGAGTATTGGTTGGGCCTCATTCAAAGCACTTTTCTACATTATGTTTAGATGATATCTTATCTGTGGAATCATTTAAAACAGTAGAAGAGTGTGAAGATGAGGAACACGAATCATATATTCTTGATTTTACACTAGAAACAAAATATAAAAACACACCTCACTTTAAGGCCGAGTGGTTTACCATGATCAATCCATTACTCGGCTTCTTAATTTTTATACCACCTCCCTATGAGAGAGGCAAGAAGATGGATGCTAAGTTGGGGGTGAATTCATATCCTCAAGGTGGAGGAAAAAATTGATATAGGTCATTCCGCGATACTAAATTAAGCGCTTTTTGGGAGGCAACCCAAGCTAAGGTATGTTTTATTTTTAGTTTTTAGTTTTTTAAATTTCACTCAATTTTTGTTTTTGGTTCAGTCACAAGTTGATGGGAAGTTTGAGTATTGTGAGCTTGAGCTTGAAGTATGGCAAAGATTAAGTGTGGGGTTCCATGGATCTCATTCATGTGAAGATACTACTAGCCAGGCCTAGAGGCCTCAGGGAGTATTTCTATCTCTTACCTTTAAATTCACTTTGGGAACAAAGTAGATTTTTAAGTGTGGGGTGGAAAAATTCTCAAATTTTGACTCAATTTAATTTTTTTTTAGGTTAGGAATAAGTGAGATATTCTTGTTGGTGTTATTTTTGATAACATGATGCAAGTGGATTTGTTTGAAAAAAGCATGTTGAATGAGTGAATTATTATTTTTGAGACTCTTAGGCTCATGTTTGTGACTCTTGTACTTGTTGGCTTAATTTTGAATTTATGCTATTGTTTGGTTGAGAGTCTATGATGATCCTATTGATTTGAGCATGTTCTTGTGAGGTTTTTTTTTTATATTACTTGTTGCATGTGATGTCTAGAACTTGCCCGGTGTGTGTGAAGCGAAATAAAAAATATGGGTCTTGGAGATGATTTAGGCATTTCTTTAATAGCCTTATTTTATACCTTCTTTTTACCTACCTTGTGCATTATCTTAGTTAAACCCCATTGAGACTTTAGCTTTTTCTTTGGCAACCTCATAAGTAGCCTAATCCCTCTTTTTTGATAGACCATAATTTGATCCAAAAAGATCCTAAGTGCTTTAATTGAAAAAAAAAATTGAATAAGGAGTTTGAGAAATTGAAGAAGAAAAAAGTGAAATTGATGCCCCAAGGTAATAGTTATTGGTGTGTAATTGATGTGTAGTGGATGGTTGTGATATAATTTATACTAAAAATATTGCCATGATTGTGGAAAAAAAATAAAATAAATTGATTCTTGTGGTAGTAAACTATGTGTCCACCAAGTGTTTGTGAAAATGCTTGAAAGAGATGGGGCAAAAATATAAGGTTTGGGTAGATGAAAAATTGTATTTGGTTGTTAGAGAATGGTTTTAATTGTAAAAAGTGGTGTATTAAAGCGCTTAGAGAGATTAGTCATTATTCTTGGCCAAAATAGTTCCTACCCTTCCCTTAGCCTACATTACAACCCGAAAAAGACCTATTTGATCCTAGGTTCATCATTCGAATAGTAGTGGAGCATGACAATAAGGTCAAGCCTATGGTTCATTATGTGCAACTTGTGAATTCTTTGATTCTTGTACTCATTATATTATAAATTGCATTATCGTGAGAGATTATGGGTAACTCTGTTGTTGTGAGGGGAACATGTTTGATGAATGTGGGTGATTCGTATGATGTTCTTTATTGAACAATAAGCATGAGTTTGCCAACTAGGTGAGTCAATTCTTGAGGCTAGGTTGTTTTGGAGTAGTGTTCTTGAGCTTTCAATCTAGCTTGAGTGTCTTGCATGTATTATAAGTGTAGAATCTCTTCAGCTCATGGTGTTTATAGTTAAGAGTTATTCGAATACGAACAAGGCTTTAAGTGTGGGGTGGTGATGTTGGGTGAATTTATGCATTCTAGCCTTGTTATTCTAGCCTTTTTAGCCTTGTTTTGAGGATGATTCTTATGACATACGTGTTGATAATGATATAAATGAGCATTTATGTGTCCAAGTATGTGTTTACAATGTCTAATGATGTTTCCATATAAGTTTTGATTCAATTTGAGCAATTAGAGTTCAACCGAGAAAACTAGTGTAACTAGCTTAAGCTAGGTGTTTTTCTAGTCTATTGTGTTGGGTTATAATGTGTTTTAGTGAGTTACTAAGTTTGTTATTATGTATTTATATGTGAAACAACTTATTTATAAGCTTCAAGGTTCAATTGGATCAAAATAAGAGTCAGAACAATGAACTAAAGATCAAAGTGAAATTAGCCTATGCTTAGCTCGTGTTTTGAGTTCACCGTCTTAGATGTTGTGTTGTTTTGAGCTATATGTTGTGGTTTTTGATTATTTAGGATACTTGGTTAATATATTATGATGATATATGAAGGATATACAAGCTTCAAATCAAGTGGAAACAACTCAAGAAGGCTCAGAATACTCAACGAAAGCACAAGACGCAAGCTGGACGCAATTTGGACCCCTGAAATGTATCGGGCGCATGTGGACTGTATAAGGGGCTAATGTATTAGTTATACACATTATTAGATTCAAAATAGGCCCAATTTTTTGACACAAAAGCGTGTGTAGATTATAATGGGGTTTAAGGAGGCTACGGGACGCGTTGAAATCGCGACTAGCTATTGGAATTTGACATTTTTTTTTACAATTGTGAATTAGCATGTCAGCCCGACACAGGGAGCACCAAAATGGGGAAAATTTTGCCCATTTGAAAGAAAAAAGCGTGTAAACCTAATCCAACTTGGTTTATAACTTGTCTACTATAAATATATCGTCCTAAAAAACGTTTTAAACATCTTGAGACCTCTTGGATACCCTAGATTAACTTGGAACATCATTGGAGGCTACCACAACTTCTTTTTAGGTTTAATCATTCTTTAATTTAGTTTTTTTTTTTTATCATTTGTAACATCGTTTCAAGGGATTGGATGATGAATATTTTCATTCAAAGATAAAACCTCTTTCCGGAGTTAAAGCCAAGAATATGATTACTATTGTTTTGGATTAATTTTGATTAATTTTGCTTATCATATTTGGTTGTTTATTTGTTCTTGTTTTAATTATTTTGTGGATTGATCACCCATAAAATACATATATTGTAGATCTTTTGATCTCGGGAGAGGGAATAGGGAGATAGAACAGGAGAATAAACAAAGTTTGAGTTTTTATTCTTTTATAAAATAAAGAATTAAACTTAGCGTCTAGGACAGGGGTGTCTTTAGATGTCTTACTTGATTCAAACGTAAGATGATAGCTTTAATTAACTTAATTGGATTATTCCATCCCCGCTCAACGATGTAGTTGTAATATCCATATTAGGTAAAAGATTAGAGGTTGGAAAACCATGATCATGCAATTAACCCTACGAATCAACAACCACGATAAGAAAGTTGGCGAATGAAATTCAATAACATAGTATGATTGTTCGAAGTGATTTAACTCTGGGTTTTCTTCTATTGATTGTCCCAAGTATTTTATTTTATGTATTATTTATTTTATTTTTAATTTGCAAAATTACAAACTCTCTCCTTGTTTACTTTTTCTCAATTAGTTGAACTAGAATTAGATAGGCGGCGAACATAAGTCCCTGAGAGATCGATACTTGGGATTCCTTGAAGCCACTATATTACTTGATAATACCACTTACACTTGCTTGTGCGCTTGGACGCTATCAATCATCATCAAAAGTTTGGTTATCATCTGAAGATTCATATTGTAAAGGTTCATCACTATCCAACTCCACCTGTACGTCGTCATTGTTGTTCACAATTCTTGTGAATTGAGTGAGAACCACACAATTATTAAATCTACAAAATGTATAAATCATCTCATTAACTATAAGAAAAGAATCACTTAATTAAATAAAATGATTTGTTTATTTCCCTATCAATTGTCTCCACCGAAGAAGGATATTGGAGACCACTTGAATTAAAAAAATTTAAATTCATAGACTCGTTGATAGGTCCTCCCATATAGAAATTATTCATCAGTTCAGGTGAGTCTTGATAGTGTTTTTCAAACCCACCATCAAATTGTTGTTTCATTGCCCCTCTTGGAGAATCAATATTCAAATTCGAAGAATTTTGACTTATTCGAAGATCAAACTTACTATCGTGGGTTCTTCAAAAATAGAAAAATGTTCAACTGACGTATACATATCAAGCATCTGTAGGTTAAGGCGATAATAAAAGATTTTAATGCTACGAACAAATAAAGATAAAGAATCATCATTTCAAATTGGGGTTTCACTAAATATTGGTTGTCCATTCGACCTAAAATAATTTGAGTATCTATCAAAAATAACCATATCATCTTCTGGATTAGTAATACCCATTTTACTCCTAAATAACCTTTTCAAGCGATCATATTTGGGGGATAAAGAAAATGATTGAACCACTATAGAACGCTGACTATATAGCACCGAATCCCCATCATGTAAAACTTCACCACCCAATGTAAATTTATTCTTACCTTATTATCATCCATCTTAAAGTAAGAAATGAATAAATTCAATAAATATTTTGAGTTATGCACTTTGACAAAAAATTTTAGGATTTCTACAAATGAAAGAAACCTATACTCTTTATAGCACCATGTAATTACATAAAAATGAATTTTGAAGTTGTTACAAGGCAAACATGGGATCTCATCTTACGAGGAGAGAATCCATATTCAACTTCTAAGTAAGTCCCAAAGGGTAAGGCGAGGGATTCTATTTACCTTTTAAGGTAAAACAATGCTTCCTCTTTGCATTTTATCACTATCTAACGACGTTAACTTATTAAGGACAAGGCGGGAGCCTTCATCCACCTTGTCCCTTTGGAAATTTTTTTATTTTTATATGCCTTTTCCAAATTTTGAAAGCAAAAACTTGCCCTTTAGGCTCGAACTCGAGAACAAACTCATCGCAAGTTACTATAAATTTTTGATGATATTCTTGATATGTTATCCATTTCAATTTATGCCATGCCATTATTTATTTGTTGATAATAATTTTTCTTTTTGATTGAATATTCTATTGATTGAATCACGACAACACGATAAATATACTTCAATCGGGGTAAACATTGATTATTGCATTCAAGTTTCCATGCTCCAAAACAACAATTATTGAGGCCTACAATACATTCATGTCTTTTTAGAACTCACATAAACCTTTTTATTTTTTTTGGATAAAAATTATTTGGCCAATTTGATAAAGTATTTAACCTTTTCAGAATTATCGTTTGGATGAACATTTGATTCGTTGATTCTTCTCAAAGAAGCATGAGATAAAATTTTCCAAGGTCAAATATTTTTGTTGTATATTATTACAATAAAACAATCAATAACAAAGTAAGTTATAAGCCACTGCTTTTAATTTCTTTAAAAAAACATTGAGCAAAAAATAAATTAAAAAAATAAGGTTTGTGTTATGAAAAATAAAGTAGAGAAGAACAAGAATAGAGAGAGTAATTCTTATATTTCTTGAGGGATTCTCTTGGTATGAGAGATTAAGAATACAATGAACAAACCCCTATATTTATAGGAGAAAATATTCCTAGTTTCTCTCAGAAAGATAGATACTTCAAATCCTGATAGATATCAACTATATCTTGATAGATTTTATCCATATTCTTGATAGACATTCACTATAATGTAAATACATTTATAACACTCCCCCTTGAATGTCTAATTGATAGATATGTGCCTCGTTAAAACCTTACTAGAAAAAATCCAGTGAAAAAAATCTAGTGAATGAAAAAAAGTACGCATCTCCAACAATACACATGTAGGCTGCCTCATTAAAAACCTTACAAGAAAAATCCAGTGGGATAAAACCTCGTAAGGAAAAAAGAGTAAAACGCGTATTAACTCCCCTTAATGAAAATATCCTTGAACCTTTGCATCCCGATCTTGTGCACCATCTTCTTAAAAGTTGCAGTTGGGAGATACTTGGTGAATAAATCAGCCACTTTATCACTCGAACGAATCTATTGCACATTAATATCGCCATTCTTTTTATAGCTCATGTGTATAGAGAAACTTTGATGAAGTGTGCTTCGTTCTATCTCCTTTTATGAATCCTTTATTAAGATGTGTTATGCATACTGCATTATCTCTGTATAAAATTGTGGTTACATTATCATATTTCAAATCACATTTTTCTCTAATGAGATGTATCATGGACCTCAACCATACATATTCTTGGCTTGCTTCATGAATGACTATTATCTCAGTATGATTCAATAAAGTGCTAGATAGACTACTTTGTATATATCCAGGATATGGAAGCACCACCACATATGATCATATAGCCTATTTGAGATCGAGCTTTACGCAAGCTAGATAAGTACCCAACATTAGCTTGACCAAAAAAATTGGGAGTGTAATCTTTAGGAGAAGAACTATATCTTTCTAACAAATTAACCAAAAAGGCTATATCAGGCCTTGTAGTATTTGCAAGATACATGAGTTCATCAATTGCATTAAGATATGGTACGTCATAACTAATCCAAATTGGTACATTTCTCATTTCAGTAAATAATCTGCTGCTTTTGAAAACTCTCCAAGAGTTCCAATAATTTTAAAGCTATAAGCTTATACAATATAAGGATTATAAATAAGTTTTCCAGAAACTTTTATATGCTTCAAACATTTTGAATCCTTAAAAAGTTTTGATATAGATTTTTTCAAGTGACAATATTCAACATTTCAAGTGTGACATCTCCAAGTACCTGGAATACCAATCAAATAAGTTTTATGCTTGCCAAGATGCATCATTTCACATGACTTGATAAATATTTCTACGTCAGTATGCTTAAATAAACGTAGAATTTATATCCTCATAATGTTAACAGTATTGCGTTAATATTGTATCAAAGACACCATCGATGATTTATCATTTTATATCGGTTCACAATGTGACATAACATTTTGAGATCTCATCACTTCATTATTTTTAGGTACCTGAACCTCCCATAAGGTTTCATGAAGTGTTTTGTCGTATGCTCTTCAAGAGCACATTGCCTTCTTATTATGATTATTTGCTCCTTATCCTTTTCAAGGATTATTTCATTTGGAACATAGTGGTCTATCACGCTTCATACATGCGTAGACTTTTTCCTTTAGGGATACAAAATAGAAGCACTTGTAGCTTAAATATGAGATGTTCTCGTCATTTGACTTGAATTATCTTTTGAATAAGGATCTGATGATAATTTCTAACATATTTCTTAGTTGCTTATAATCTCCCCTTATGTTAGAAAATCTAACATACATCCTCTATCTTCATTGAGGAATCTATCTTTGTGCATTATGATATCGTATACCATACGTTAAAATTATTAGATAGAATAGTTGGTTCCCGACCTTGAACCAATTGAGAGGGAAAATGAATCATAATTTATTGATCTAATGCATACAAGTGCTATTGTATGCAACATATTATGTTTCAGACCAACAAATGAAGCCTTGTTCTCATTACCATTAGTTTAGCTATTTATCGAAGGCATTCAATGCCAAACTAGCATTATCAAGATGAATTGCGTTGATTTCACAATCTGAAAATTATGCTCTTAACTCAATTTATATTGAGCAGGTAACTTTATGAATGTCAAACTGCAGGTTGACAATAAATGTACACGTGATCATCTTATATTGATGCATCTTAATAGATCACATGACTGGTGAATGGACTCATATTCACCTTTCATACGTTACAAATTTGAGGGATCAAATCCCAACATTAGTTGGTCCAAGCAACTTACCATAAGAACAAGCAACATTAAAATTAATGAAGAATTTTCTAGTTCTTCAATATATGTTTAATACATATTAGGCACATCTTTGAAATGTCATAATCGTTTATGTCAAGTTATGAACTTTTATTCTAGTAAACTCCAAGTTTACCATGACATGTACTTTTTTCTTTAGAAAATTTCAGATTTACTATTACTTGAATAAATTTCAAATTTACTACTTCAAAAGTAGATTTCAAAATAACTCTTCTTAGTTATTCTGCCTCTTTCGGAGGTGAGTTGTGATACCATCACAATTAAGTACCCGTTTGTATTGATAAGCTTTACTAAATATTATCACATTCACCCCAGGGAATGGATCACATTCACATTTTCAGTAATGGAATATAATCGTGCCTTAAGTCTATCAAATTATGATAGCTTATAACCTCTTTCAAAATATTTCTAATTCAAGAGCAAATTGAGGTGTGCATATAATGTCGAGAATTTTTCTCTAAGATATCTTAAAAAGTACATCATATATTGTTACAATATTCATTTCAAGAATAAAGCAATTTGTCATCTTTCATACTTATCATATATTGCTACCACATTCACTTCTTGAAATAGAGCATATTCAAAGGACAAATTTCATGTATTTTTACCAAAAAGATATTATTTTTCCTTAACCATCATAATATCATATTATTTTTCCTTAACCATCATAATATCATCAATATGGTGCATTGAGATTCAAACTCAATGTTTTATCCATAAAAAGGCGTCTTAGAAAAAAATCGATGGACTTAGATCCAACATCATTCATATTTAAAGCAATTGTTGCTTTTAAGAGTTATAAAGTACCAAAAATTAAACCACTTCTAATGATCTCTTTTCAAATTCTGCCAAAGTTACAAACAGATATGTTTCCCTCTTTGTAATCCATAATTAAAATAGTCATGACAAAAATAAGCATATAGCATTTGCA
Organism: Capsicum annuum; assembly: GCF_002878395.1. Lineage (NCBI taxonomy): Eukaryota > Viridiplantae > Streptophyta > Magnoliopsida > Solanales > Solanaceae > Capsicum > Capsicum annuum. The sequence continues at coordinate 32,965,923 of NC_061120.1, read as the reverse complement.
AGTCATTAAAAATGGTTGGATGTATAATAATATTTATCATATTTGAGTTCCATGAAGTAATACTGCCTAATACCTCTCTTATCAATACAGTAATAATTTATCAAGACCAAAAGTTAAGAAAACATATTAATATATTAACAAAGCACGTGGCCCAAAAAGTGAAATAAACCAATAATAAACAAAAAGCTCAAATTGCTTTACCTGAGATGGCACTATAATCTTTTGTCATTATTTGCTAAAACCATCCCAGACGAAATATTATATACATAGCTTAATTACATCTACTTGAATTATTCTCCTCCATAAATTAAGAACCTCAGTTATACCAGTGATTTTCATGAATTTTCAACAAGCCACAGATGATACAATCTTAAATTTGTTAGAGACTCGTGCTGATAACGTGTTATAAAAAATAAAGTAGAGAGAGTAATTATTATTTCTCTTGAGGGATTCTCTTGGTATGAGAGATTAAGAAAACAATGAACAAACTCCTCTATTTGTAGGGGAAAATACTCCTAGTTTCTCTCTAAAAGATAGATACTTCAAATCCTGATAGATATCAACTAGATTTTGATAGATTTTATCTATATTCTTGATAAACATTCGTTATATTGTAAATACATTTATAACAGTCTCGTGTTAAAATTGTAGGCCGTAGATCTTATGGATAAGCTACATAAATAGCATCCATTGTGGATCTTCCTTTTTTATCCTCAATAAAAAAAGTCATATAAAATTGGATGAAAATTGTTTTCACCCCCAACATTGTCTTAAAAATCAAACTCCTCCTCAACTTTGAATGATAATCATACTCCCCCTTTTATCCTATACAATATCCATTTTACCCTTGTAATTTTAATCCTATATTTGTGTAGTACATCTTTAAATTATATATAATATATATTTTTTAATCTAGCTATTTATAGTATCTTATTTAAGTTTATTAGCATATAAGTAAAATAATACTTTTTTATGAATTTGTCACTTAATTTAATGTTATTTTGTAAGACCAATATTATATGTATTAAAAAGTCATTTGGTGTAAGGTATGAGGTATAATAATTTGGGGATAAAATTTAGGATTATTTTATCCTGCATTTGGTTAAAGGTATTAATTAGTTTGGAAATTAGTTATCCCACAATTTATACCACGGCGATAGGATGAGTTACACATATACGTGTTTGTACAACTTATTTCGAAATTAGTGTTCCCAACCAAGCCACCCCTAAGTGTGTGTATATGTATGTACATGCATTTGCATATATTTTTTGTGTCTTACCGCTCTCTTACTACATCCGTTACATATAACTTGACTTTTGTTGACATGATAGAACCTTAAAGAAAATTTTACTGAATTAACCTTATTAATGATACTTTAAAACTTTAAGTTTGTCTATACTACTGCTTTATGTAGTTATTTAATACTAAGGGTAAAAAAGAAAAAACACTATACAATTCTCTTGATTTCATAAATTGGATAGGTAAATTAAAACAACTATTTTCAGCATGCTCAAATATTAATAGCTAGATCATTTCATTTTATATGATAAGTGTTGAACTCGCCATGGATTTCATGATGAATTCTTTTGGTACATAAAAAATGTACTATTCAATTTGTGGTCGTAAAGACCTGTGATATTTTCACGGTTACAAAAGCATGCCATCAATAAGTCAAGGGTCTATCGGAAATAGCCTCTGTACTTCTTTGGAGGTAGTGGTATGGACTGCATACATTTTACCCTCCCTAAACCCACTAGGTGGGAATACACTGGGTACGTTGTTGTTGTTGTTGTTATTTTAGTATGAGCGTCGAGTGATAGGAAATGAATATAATCTATGTCTAAATAAAAAAGTTATCATTGTAATTAATAGATTGTTACATATATTATAATTTAAAATCTAAATAAATATAATCTTTAAAACTCTGACCTTATTTTTATTCATTAATTTGTATTTCTTATTATTTTCACCTGTAAAAATAAATATTAGAGTTTTTATTATTAATAATAAAATTAATTTTCTTATTATGTTAATTTACTTCATTATAGATAATTATTAGCTTTTCTACTTAATTAGTATTTCTCACTTTTCTCGACTGAAAGATAATGTTCATATTTTAATGCAAAATTTATTATATGAATTTAAGAAAAATGAAAATATGATGATTTTAAAGAAGAACAAAGAAAAAGAGAAAATACCCAATTACCCTCCAGAACTATACCCAAAAAGGCTATGACACACCTAAACTTAAAATGGGTCCTATTACCCCTGAACTAATTAAAAGTGTAATTTTATCACCCTTAGTGCCTGCGTGGCACACACGTGTGCCTACGTGGACACTTCAGTGTGTTGTGCCATGTATGCGCCACGTAGGCACTAAGGGTGTCAAAAATATACTTTTAATCAAGTTAGGGGGTAATAGGACCCCCTTTAAGTTGAGGTGTGTCATAGCCTTTTTGGGTATAGTTCAGAGAGGTAATTTAATATTATCTCAAAGAAAAAAGAAGAAAAAAAGTTGATGATGAGACAGTACAATAGGCATTTTAAAAATTCAATTAGGACAAAGGGAGATTATGACTATTGTTCAAAGTTAAGGGGGGAGTTTGATTTTTAAGGTAAAGTTGGGGAGGGAAAATGATTTTCACCCTATAAAATTAGTCTTCCTTCTTTATATATATATATATATATACATATATATATATATATATATATATATATTTTAATGCTGTGACGGGCTTTAGAAATATTATTTGAACTTTTTGTCTTTCATTAAAAGTCTCTTCTTTAGACAAAATCGTCTTTTCATTATTTTTTCCTAATATTTAAGAATTAAAAATTAATTAAATATATTTATTGTAAGACCTTTCCTTATTAGATGTCATTAGAATTAATGACAACTAATTATTTTTTCATTAGTTTAAGAATTCTTAATCAACTAAATTTGATTTTAAGAAGATTTGAAAAATCTAGAAATAAATATAAAAGCGTTAGAATAAGAAAAATTTAAGAAGTATGAAATTTTTAAAAGTTTAAGTACGTAATAAGAATGTAATCAATGATTTTGTAAAGATTTGACTTTAAAAACTAGGAAAGATTTTAAATATAGAAAAAAAATAAAAATAATCGTACCACAAATATGATTTAAATTGATGCATCTCTCTTAGCCTCTAGCAGTAAAAGAAAGAGATACTGCATGACAAACGCAAAAGTGATGATCTATCAATCACTTGAAACTTCTGGTGGTAAAATATGTATGTGCTTACACTAAAATCTATATTTATGTTTACATTATTATATCAAAGTGTGAAGAATCTTTGAAAAGTGATTTTAAACTTTTACACTTCATTTAAAATCTCCTCAATAGATAAAATCATTTAATTTTAAATAATTAAACATTACACGGGCGAGACATATACAGTTAAACTAGTATATTTGTGGTATTTATACAACTAGCAAAAGAAGAAGTCGAAAGGTATACATATTAAAACTCCATGCTTTATGAGGATATTAGCATAAGAAGAAATCTTTTCTCATATCTTTTAATACTTATTTTACTTATTATAAGATACTAAGTACCTATAGGGAATAAATATTATCATGAAATTTTCAATGAGTTAATATACTATTTTTCTTGATGAAAAGAACATTAATCACTATTTTATGGCAATTAAATAAAGATTTGTAAGAAAAAATCTTTAAAAAATCATAGATAACCTTGTTAAAAAACAATGGTCTATACATGATTATTCATATATAGATAGTGATGATGACTAATACTATTTGTATGATGATAGTTATTTCACTGACTAAGTCAAATAAAATTCCACATACCTTGTTTGCGAACTACACCCTCCAAATATATATATATATATATATATATATATATATATATATATATATAGAGAGAGAGAGAGAGAGAGAGAGAGAGAGAGAGAGAGAGATAGATATATATATATATAGAGAGAGAGAGAGTGTGTGTGAGAGAGAGAGTGTACAAATACTTATTTGTCCCTCTATACCTCAAATACTTAAACAAATCTTTTCTCTTTTTTATTTTACATTGATTTTAATTTTTTCTTTTGTTCTTCGTAATTTTTTCTCAATCTTTTTTTTTTTCTTTTTTCTCCTCCCAACTTTTATTTTTTTCTTTTTTTTCTCTGATTTTTCGTTTTTTTTCTTATATTAATTCTTCTCATCTTTTATTTTTCTTTTATTTTTTACTGTGGCTTTTTTTCTTCATTTTTTCTCAATATTTATTTTTTTTCTCCTCTCAACTTCTATTTTTTTTTTCCTCTTTTTTATTTTCTTTAATTTACTTTTTCTAAAAAAGATTATTTATTTGATTTTTTCTCCTCAATATTTATTATTTTTTCCTTTTTTACTTTTCTTTTCTTCGATTCTTCCAAACAACAAGTTACATCCCATGGATAAAAGTTGACGCTACCACATTGTATCTTGATTTATGAGATGTTCTATAAATTTTGCCTTAGAGGTAAGAATTAGCCCAAAGACTTTCAACTAACAAGTTACGTTCCATCAGCAAAGATTGATACTCCCGCATTGTATTTTTAGTTATGAGATAACTCTTGTGTCAGAGGAAAGATTTAGCCCAAGGACTTTCAAATAACAGATTAAGCCTATGAGCAAGAGTTGAAACTTCCACATTTTGTCTTGATATGAGATGTTCTATAACTTTGGCCTCAGAGGCAAGGCTTATCGCAAAAACTTTTAAACAACAAGTTACACCCCATGGATAAGAATTGACACTACCACATTATGTATTGATTTATGAGATGCTCTATAACTCTTGCCGCGGACACAAGATTCAACCCAAAAACTTTCAAACAACAAGTTATACCTCATGGACAAGAGTTGACACTACCACGTTATGTCTTGATTTATGAGATGCTCTATTAGTCTTGTCTCTAAGACACCGCATTGTGTCTTGATTTAGGAAAACCTCCCCAAATAATAAGTTACTACATATGGCTAGATTTAACACTACTTTATTATGTCTTAATTTATGAGATACCCTATGACTCTTGCCTTAGAGGCAAGACTTAACTTAAGAATTTTCAATCAACAAGTTATGCCCCACAGCAAGACTTGACACGATTATATTGTGTCTTGATTTATGAGATGTTTTTATAATTCTTGCCTTAGAAGCAAAACTTATCCCAAAGGACTTCCAAACAACAAGTCGTGCCCTTAAATTTATGTTGATGTCAAAAAATAAAAGATCCTCTTCGCGGATTATCCATCTTTTGTTCATTAGCAAAATATAATAAAAGTTGAAAAAAAAAAAGAGAAGAAAAAAAAAGAAAAAAATAAAGACTGAGAAACAAGAAAAAAAGAAAAAAGAGGAGCATAAAAAACAAAATCAAAGAAAAAATAAAGGTTGAGAAACAAAAATAAGAAGAAAAAAACAAACATAAAATATGAGAAAAATGAAAAAAAATGAGAAAAGATAAAAACAAAAATAAAAGAAGACTTAAGATTGAGACAAACAAAATGAGAAAAAACGAAAAATGAAAAATAAATAATCTGAAAAAAAAATAAGATTGAGACAAATGAATTAAAACAAGGATAAATAAAGAGCAATGAAAAAACAAAATCAAAGAAAATAAAACAAGAAAATAAAAAAGAAATAAAGATAGAAGTTGAGAGAGAAATGGACATGAAAAGTTTAAAAATATATGAGGTGTAGAAGTGGAAAAAGGTACCTGTATTATATATAAAAAAGAAGGAAGACTAATCTGTAAAGATTTTTTTAAGAGGAATAAAAAAATAAAACTAACACTGTGGCGTCATACTATGTAATTTTATGATTTGGGATTTGCTTTGATAAGCCAAAAGTGTTTTAAAAAAAAATTTACTTTTTTTTTGATATAATAGAGTGCTTGACTATCTTGTAAAAGTGCTTTTACGTAGAAGGAGAAATAGTTTTTCTGTTGTTCAGAAGAAGTAGAAAGTTTTCGTTTTTCAAAAAAAAAAATAAGTAGAAAGAAAAGCAAAAAAATTATTTTTTTATGATAAAAGTATCTTTATTACTTATACATATACACTAATATATCCGGTATTAATTAATTGCATATCTCATAAGTTTGATTAAAGTGTTATTTTAAATTTTATCCTACATTTTACATCATAAATTCTTTATTTTTTTGTTATTTATATATTATTATTTTATTCTCCATTTCATTTCTTTAAAAAAATAGAAAACATCATTCATTATGATAATTGAAGATTACATAAATCTTTGTGTTTTATTATTAGTGACAATAACTGAATATTAGTGACAATAATTAAATATTGCTTTGAATTACAGATGAATTACGTTGCAAGACCAAATGTTATTTTGGGTAGCATTTGTAAATGTTTTCTCTCAAATATTTAATTTTAAAAAAATAAATAATTCATGAAAAATAATAAATTTGTTACTATGCAAATATATTTTTCTATCTCAGTTAGCTTGACGAGTGGCTGCCTCAATCTTAACTGCAACACACGACCTTAAAATATCCCCAAGAAACAACAAATAAAACTTTGAAGCAACCACTCTCTCTCTCTCATTCAATTTTTGCAACAGTTGCAACAATGACGATCAAGGGCACACCTAATGGTATCAGAGCATATGCTAATTAAAGTTACGGAAGTAGTATATGTTTGGAGTTATTAGATTAATTTATTAATTATGATAAAATTAGATTTAGATATCCACCAAAATGTTATAAATATTGTTTAGATGAATAACGTACAAAAACCACAACAATATAAAGAATTAAAACAAATAATATCTGAAAAACGTAAAGAATTAAAAATAAGGATAGAAAGACTACAGTATAACATAATTGCCGGAGTTAGTAAAAACTCAATAAAGGCTAAGAAGAAATATCAAATTTAGAATCAACAATAGATAGTCTAGAATATATATATCAACATAACCTATATACATTTAAATAAAATGAACAAAGAAGAATTTATAATAGATGAAAAAATATATGAAAATCACGAAGGATTAAAAATAAAAATAGTATTCTCTAATAAAGGAAGGAGATATAAGAAAATAGGTGAACATTTATATTTAATGATAGAAAAAGAAGAATTAAAATTAGAAGATAAGTTGACAACCATGGTAAGAATAGAAAGATAAAACGAAAAGATAGACAGAAAAAAAGGAAATAGATAAAATAAAATAACAAACCACAGAAAAATACAAAAAATAGAAGAAACTAAAAATAGTAGGATTGCTGAATTAGAAAAAGAACTACAAAAGCTAAAAGATTTGTATGAAAAAGACAGAAAGAAAAAGAAGAAAAAGAAGAAAATTATAAAGAACAAAAATTATTAATTGAGATAAATCAATTCAAAGAAAAAATAGAAATAAAAAAAAAAGAACCAGAAATCAGTGAATTAGAAATAAATGCAATTGATGCTGAAGAAACAGATAATTATGATTCAGAAGATAATGAAACATATACAGAAATTCTAGAAAACATAGGAAAACTAGAAATTAATGAAAAACAAGAAGTAATTAATAAAGAAAATCTAGAAATAATAAATACAGAAGTAAATACTCTAGATAAAAATATAATACCTAGTACATCATAAATAAGAAAACCAACCTATAATTACAAAAATAAGTTTAAAAGATATAATTCAAAGGAGGAATATAATAAATGGACACCAAAACAAACAATTAATTACAACTTTTTAGATTTAGACTGTGTAATAGACACAAATAAAATAATACAACTATGGATAGGATACATGTCAAAACAATTATTAGATAATAAAATAGATACAACAAATACACCAGAATATATAGAAAAAACATTAATAGGAACAGTAAAATTATGATTTTTAAACCTAGCTGAAGCAAGTAAGAAAGTACTAAGATCTGATAATAAAACAGAAGGAACATCAACAACAACTACTAAAATACTACCAACAGCAATATTAAAAAAATATGAAATAGCTATAAGAGATGAATTTGGTAGTATGACAACAATAGAAGAAGAACAAGATGAAGAAAAAGATACAAATAGGAATTTAATGTTAAAATTAGCAATATGTAATATGTGTTATATAGATGAATATACTTGTGCATTTAAAGAATATTATTATAAAGGAGCATATAATATAGAAGAAAGTAAAGAAATAAGAAGTTTATATTTTAGTAAATTATCTGAACTATTTAATTCAAAAATAATAAAAAGTTGGGATGAAGCAAAATAGTAGATACCCTAGGAGCAAGAATAGAATTTTTACAACAATGGTATAGAAATCTGTATGAAAAATATAGAGAAGAAATAAAAATGGAAAAAACATTAAAAAGAAATTTAGCATGTTGCAAAGATAAAATAGCACCTCAATTTAGATGTGAAGAAAAATATTATAAGAAAAGAAAAAGACATAAGAAATATAAGAAATACAAAAAAATAAAATATAAATATAAGAAACCAAGAAAAAGATATTATGTAAAAGATTATAAACATAAAATACCATATAGAAAAAAGAAATCTATAAAAGAATGTAGTTGTTATACTTGTGGAAAACTAGAACATTTAGCTAGAGATTGTAAATTACCAAAAAATCCAAAAAATAAACAAATATCAAAAATAAAAATAGAAAATACTGAATATATGCAGATAGATTATATAGATTATGAATTAGAAAGTGAAGATAGTATATATGAAAGTTTGGAAAATGAAACAGATAGTGAATTAGATGAATCAAATGACTGAAGAAGATATAAAAATGAATCAAATAACTGAAGAAGATATAAAAATAATAACAAAGGAAAAATATTTAAATGAAGAAGGAACATATCAAAAAATAATATTTGACAGTAATATATTTGACGAAATAAAAGGAAAAGAGTTAGACTTAAGTGTAAAAAAAATATTTAAAATACCAACAATCAAAAATATATTTAGTAGAAAAAAGGAAGAATACTATGTAGTAAGCCAAAAAGAACATGTAATAGACTGTAGATGTGCAAAAGGAAGAGCTAGTATACCACTAGTAACAAAAAGAATAATTAATAAAGAAATAAACGACATAAAAAATAAAGACCCAATAAAATATGTACATCTTGGAGGAACAGAGATATTAATAAAAGCATGTTTTAGAGAAGGAATAGATACACTAATAGAATTATATTTAGCAGATGATAGAATTATAAAACCTATAGAAAAAAGTATAATAACAGCCATAAAAGGAAATTTAATATTCCAAAAATTTAAATTTATAATAAGTGCAAATTATTCAGTAGAAATAATAGATAAAAATATAGATAAATAATTAGTATTATATTAGAAAATATCAGGAATAGAACTAACCCCAGGAAGTAAAATATTTACAGCAAGATGTAAAAATCTATATGTATTAACAACGAAACATAAAATAATGAAAAAAAAATAAAAATAATAAAATACAAATAGAAAGTCCTTTCAAACAATTTGTAAAAGCAATTGATAATAATGATTATAGTTTACAAAGACATAGATATAGAAGAAGATTTAGAAATAATAAATGATAGAATAAGTACAACAAAAAGAATAGCTCATGAAAAATCAGAATCATCAAGCTCATCAAAAGAATAAGTTATGAAACAACTTCAACAGTTAATTAAATCAATATTATATAACAGGAATAATAAATGAAAAAGAATATTTAATACTCTTAAACACAGGACAAGAAGAAAATTATATAGCAAAATATCTAGTAAAAAGTGAAGAAATAAAATCTAATAGTGATATATGCCCAGATCTACCAAGGAGTCTAATAAACATTAAAGATACAGTAGAAAAAAAATAATAGGAGTCAAAAATAAAAATAGAATTTGAAATAAAAGAAGAAATGCAAAAAAACAGACATAATATTAGGAATAAATGGTTAGAACAAGTAAAACCATACAATATAGAATATACACAATTATCTATGACATATAATAAAGAAATATTATTCATAAAAAGAGCTTTAACATGATATGAAAATATATGTACTTGTAAAAATAATAGTAGAAAGATATTATAATAGGTATTATACACCTATGATAGATACAGGAGCAGAAACAAACTTATGTATATACAACTGTTTATCAGAAAGTAAATGGGATAAATTAAAAACACCAATAATAGTCAAAGGATTTAATAATGAAGGAAGCTTAATTACATATAAAGCTAAAAATGTAAAAATACAGATATGGGATAAAATAATAACAATAGGAGAAATCTATAATTATGAACTAACATCAAAAGATATGCTTTTAGGAATGCCATTGTTAGATAAATTATACCCATATATAATAACCAAAATAGATTGGTGGTTTACAACACCATGTAAACAAAAAGTAAGGGCAAAAAGAGTTATTAATAAAATAAGAAAGAAAACTGATTGGATAGAAGGAAGTGAAAAAATTACACAAAATTTAGAAAATATAAAAAATATAGAAGACACAGTAGAACTAGTTGTATTTTCGATAAATAAAAAAGAAATAACTATATTTTCAATAGATAAGGTAGAAATAATAAAGAAAAAATTAAGACAATTATATAGTGAAGATCCATTAAAACAATGGGTAAAATATAAAACTACTATAAAAATTGAATTAATAGATAAAAATGGCATAATAACTCAAAAATCATTAACATATAATTTTGACGATTTAAAAGAATTTAAAATGCATATAGATGAATTATTAGAAAAACAGTATATACAAAAAAGCAATAGTAAACACAATAGTCCAGCATTTATAGTAAATAAACATAGTGAACAAAAAAGAGGAAAAAGTAAAATGGTTATTGATTATAGAAACCTAAATGCAAAAACTATGACATATAATTATCCAATACTAAATAAGATATTAAAAATAAGACAAATACAAGGAAATAATTATTTTAGTAAATTTGATTGTAAATTAGGATTTTACCACTTAAAGTTAAATGAAAATTCTAAGGAATTAACCGCATTTATGGTACCAGAAGGATTTTATGAATGGAACGTATTACCATTTGGATATAAAAATGCACCAGGTAGATATCAGCATTTTATGGATAGTTATTTTAAACAATTACCTAATTGTATAGTATACATAGATGATATACTACTATATACAAAAACTAAAGAGGAACATTTAAAATTATTAGAACAATTTACAGATATAATAGAAAAATCGGGAATAACTTTAAGTGAAAAGAAAGCCGAATTATGAAAAACCAGATAGATTTTTTAAGAATAAAAATAGATAAAAGTGGAGTAAAAATGCAACAACATATAGTACAAAAAATAATAAATTCAAAAGAAGAATTAGATACAAAAAAATAAATTACAATCATTTTTAGGATTAGTAAACCAAGTAAGAGAATATATACCAAAATTAGCAGAAACCTAAAGCCTTTACAGAAAAAAATTTAAAAAGGATATAGAATATAATTACAACGAAGAAGATAAAAAATAAGTCCAGAAAATAAAAATACTTTGTAAAGAGTTACCAAAATTACAATTTCCAGACGAAAATAAAAAATTTATATATATAGTAGAAACAGATGCTAGCAAATATAGTTATGGAGGAATACTTAAATATAGATACGAAGAAGAAAAATTAGAACATCATTGTAGATACTACTCAGGTACATTTAATGAAACAGAAATAAAATGGGAAATAAATAGAAAAAAATTATATTCATTATATAAATGTTTATTAGCATTTGAGCCATATATTGTATACAACAAATTTATTGTATGAACAGATAATACACAGGTACGCTGGTGGTTAACAAAGAAAATACAAAATTCAGTTACAACGAAAGAGATTTGGAGACTAGTATTAAATATATTAAATTTTACATTTACAATTGAAGTAATTAGTACTAACAAAAATATTATTGCAAATTACATATCAAGACAAAGCTACACAGACCGATATAATAGAAGATGATGCTTTAGAAAAGATACTCAAAACCCTAATTATGCTTTCAATGAAAGTGGACAGTATGGGTAATGAAATAGAAAAGCTAAAGACTAATGAAGTTAAACTGAAGTCTAAAGTTATGATTCAGCTAACTCAGCAGTGTGCAGAGCTATGTCGATCAGAAGACATTAAAAGTCCAGAGCTAAACGGAGACGTTGGGACACTCCATAAAACCCATAACGTTTATCAATCTACAATTGAAGGTACAAGCAAAGGAGTTAGTGGACAAAGATATCAAAACATGAACATGAATAAGGTATTTGAAAAATCATTTATACCAAAAATACAAAAAGACCCCTTGTACATACCCCCACAAATTACCACATATCGAAATAGTTTGAACCAAGATAAAAAAGCTTATAACCATATAGACCGACGATATATAGAAAATATCTACAAAGTACAAACTTTTCTAAATCTTAACTCTAGAGCTACAAATATCCAAGAACCATACACAAACTATATAACCCAAAAATTGCAAGGTATAACAAGCTAATCGCACTACCCAAAACCAATCCAAGCTTAATAAAAATATGTTTCAACTATAGATTATTAAATACCGTATATACCCAAGATAGAGAAGAACTAACAGCTATAGAAGAATTACATAAAGTATTCACCGCCTATAAAAGAGTAACCAAAGAAAATCTATTTTATATAAAGTTTTATACTGCACCAGCAGAGATATTATACGATGAGATCAAACCAGTTATACAAGTTGTAAAAATATGATAAACCAGAGATATGATTATACTAGAAGATATTGTGTAGTAGCCAGAGATACCCAAAATCGAGATACCTGATTTTTATGCAAATAAACGACTTATTAGATTAGCTACAATTATTCAAGACTTAGCAAATAATTACATCAATGGAAACCCAATATGGAGCTATTATTCAAGAGACCATCAAATGATTTATTCAAATTCAAGAGAGCTACGACAAACAAATATGGAAGATGTTAGACAATGGATAATGATGTTACTTAACCCAGAAAAACAATCTACTGCTAGAGCAATTAAGAAAGGATTTATTTTAGACAGATTATTAACAAGATATTGCAAGATAATTGGACACAAATATTCAGACCATCAATGTTCGAAATGTAATGGAGGAGATAATATTATCCCAGAAGTCCAGCTAGAATAAAACCAAGAAGATAAGGATGTCAGCTAGAAGATAAAAATCAATGGAGCAATAATGAAAGGAGACAAGGAAAATGACATATGGAAGAAAAGTTAGCCTTTCCTGAAATTTCTTTACGTAAAGAAATAGTAGATTAGATTTTTTAGAATTTAGTGCCGTTATTACTTTTTGACTTCCTTTTACCTACTATTAATAGCCTTTAAGACTTCTTAGCACCCACTTTGTAAAAAATAAGGCACGTGTAAAGTAAGAACAGTGTAGATAAGTTTTACGCATTTTCTTAGGCTATAAATATGTAAGCCTCCGGCAAGTTAAGGGCAAGTCTTCATGTGTTGAAGCAAAAAGCCCTCCTTTGTAAATAACAAACTTTTGAATATCTAATAAAAAACAGATATATTTCAAAGCAAAAGCTATGGATGAACAAAGCCCAGAATTATCAAATCTACCAGAACAGGTATATTTATTTATGGTTATGAATAGCTAAATTCATAATTTTCTGACAATCATTGTATGATAAAATAAGTTCATGTTAGTTACTTTATAGTAGAATTATTCGAAAAATAGCATGCTAAGAAGTTTAGTAGCAAAGTGAAAAAGGAGAAAAATCCCTAAGAACTATCCTAAAGGTGAAACCGGTGAGGCAAGAAAGCTGTGATAGGGGAGCAGCCAGAGTAAAGACGCTGTTTAAGGGAAAAGTATCCAGATTACCATGCTAATAGTGACCGAGGAACATGTTATTTAAGAATAATCTAGTATATAGTAATAAAAAATGATCATATTTTGTTATGTGTATGATTGAAGGGAATATTTTGAAAAAGCATCACATAAAAAATGAATACTTATTTATCTGACGAAATGGTAGATAAATTTAAAATACTTGTTTTGTGTGTACTTAAGGATATAAAATTGTAGATATAAGAAAAATCATATTAGAAAAAATATTTGATAAATATTTTATGACTAGAATAAATTACATACCTCATCTACCTAACTACTCTTATAAATATTTACATACCAAACCTACACATCAACCATGATAAATTACGTATATTTAGAATATTGAAAAATGGATATGAAAAATATACAATTAATAGAAAAAATAATGAAAACAAATTTAGAAGAATATATGAGAATCAAAGATATAAAATACCTTAATAAAAATATAGAGGAATTAATAAGATTAAAACAAACAACTAAAGAATATTATGAAAAAGCATTTAATTAACCCACCTAAATGACAGATAATTTTGAAGTACTAGTTTTATACATACTTAGAGATATAGAAATTATAGACGTAAAGAAAATAATATGAGAAAAATATTTAACATTGAAGATGAAGAGTTAGATATAAATCAGATAGAAGACGAGTTAGAAGAAATATACTTAAGTGATGACAATCACTATTACTACCTAGATAATTATTCAAATGGATATTATACAGATTAAGAAATGCTAGAATATATTCAAAGAGTTAGAGAAAAACAAAGTTGGCTATACGAAGAAATTAATTATAGAAACTAGCTTAGAAAAGGAAGAGAACTGTTAAAAGAAAGATTAATTTGGATAAATAAAACCATAAAACAACTAGAATTAAAAGACAGTTTAGAATATGATTTAGACATGAAATTATTCATAGAAGAAAAAGACAGGATAATTAACGAAATAGATAACCTAGAATTTAATATCAGATATAGTACAATTAGGATAAATTATTACAAAGAAATTTGAAGTATCACAACTACTTTAGGATAAAATGATAGACTATGAGTATTTAAAATATTGGAGACCAGATATAGAAGAAATAAAATTAACAGAAATACTTATGAAAGAGAATTTAATTGAATATTTTAGAACCAAAGATATAGAATATTTAGAATACCTCCAAAATAATATACAAGAATTACAAAGACTAATAGAAAAAACTAAAGAATATCACAGTAAAGCATTTAATCAAATACCATCTAATCACCCCCCAAGATATGAACATTAATAAAATTAAAATAAATACACTAAAAATAAAAATGTTTAGAGAAGTTAAGAAATATCCACGCACAAATAAAAATAGATCCATTAGAGCTATGATAGATCTATTTATCTATTTTTTAACCCAAGTTATCCGCACCCCTTAAAAATGGTATAACTCCGGCAATTATGTTATACTGTAGTCTTTCTATCCTTATTTTTAATTCTTTATATTTTTCAGATATTATTTATTTTAATTCTTTATATTCTTGTGGTTTTTGTACGTTATTCATCTAAAAAATATTTATAATATTTTGGTGAATATCTAAATCAGTTTAAAAGATATAATCCAAAGGATGAATATAATAAATGGACACCAAAATAAATAATTAATTACAACTTTTTAGATTTAGACTGTGTAATAGACACAAATAAAATAATACAATTATGGGTAGGGTACATGTCAAAATAATTATTAGATAATAAAATAGATACAAAAAATACACCAAAATATATTAATTTATTTGTTATATTTTTCTTTTTAGTCTATTTTTTAAAAAATGTCTCATTCTTTTTTTAGTAACTCTTTAATTTTAATTTTTCGCGTGGAATGTTTCAAACCACAAAATTGAACTCTATTTTGATACATTCTACACATATTTACTTTACTTTCTTAAATTCTGCACCAAGTCAAAATAAGACAATCAAATTGAAATGAAAGGAGTATTTGAAACTTATAATCTAAGATATAAAAGCCATAAATATTTGTACAAATGGATGTAAATCATATCATTATGAGTAAAATAGTAATTTAGTTTTAAATAAAGAAGTATCACATTATTCTTCATACGGACAAAAAAAATAGGTATAACTAGGGGTGTACATGATCAGATCATTGATTCCATTTTTTGGAATACCAAATCGAACCATTTATTTTGGATTTTTCAACCTATATACCCAATCAAATGTATAAAATTCGATTTTTCAGCCTCAATTTTTTTTTCATTTTTTTTTTGGGTTTTCTTGGGGTTTTAATTAATTTATTTTTTTGAATTTTTTCATTAAAGTCTTCATACAAATATATAATTAATTTTTGTTTCAAATATTTCTTTAGTCCTAGCAAGATATAACTATCTTAGGTGTTCCTTAAGTAAATAACACAAAATATGAAATGAGTTATAACTATTAAGTATTAAACAAGAAATAATATCTACCAAAAAAAACAAGAAATAATAACAAAATCTTAAAAATAAATATTGCATATTAATAAGTTAAAATAAAAATAATCATGATTTAAAATTTTTCATGCTAAAATAAGTCTATTATATATTAATTACATAATTAAATATTAAATAGAAAAATAAATTTAGGTTACGCATTTATGCAAAACTAAAAGAAGATGTCAACATTATTATCATTTCTAATGTTTCAGTTGAATATTTTTGTTAGCATTAATATTGATTTGAGTTATTAATATTTATGGGCTATAAAACTTATTGGGCCATTCAAAATCGTAAGTTTAAAGTTGAAATAGTATGTTGAAAGATAAAAACAA
Organism: Capsicum annuum; assembly: GCF_002878395.1. Classification (NCBI taxonomy): domain Eukaryota; kingdom Viridiplantae; phylum Streptophyta; class Magnoliopsida; order Solanales; family Solanaceae; genus Capsicum; species Capsicum annuum. Next base: position 32,949,282 of record NC_061120.1, on the reverse strand, counting down.
TAAAAAAGTTTAAGAAATATTTATAAATTACAATACAGTAAATATTTTTATGTATTAAATTTTTTTAAAAATTGTATAAACGTAATATTGGGATTGGTTCGGATTGGTTTGGCTTTTCTTAGTTAAACCAAACGAATGATAGTCGATTTTTTTCTAAAATCAAACCAAGTCAAACCAAACGATTAGTCAGATTTTTTTTCATTTGACTTAATTTGCGATTTGATTCGATTTTCTGTTTGATTTTGTTCATCCTTAGGTATAACACATAAATTGGACAAGTAGAGCATTATAATCGATGCTATTGAACTCTCCTCAAAACTCAAACGAAGGAAGTCATGCTAAGAATGAACTTTGACATGTCTTTTATTACAAATATAATTAAGTAAATAAAAATAACTCATTAAATTAAAATTTTAATTTTTAGATGAAATGTTCATATACTTTAGCATACTAACAATGTAGATAGAGGTTCTAGGAGGGGGGTTTGGGCCACAAGTGACAAAAGAGTTTTAAAATGAGGTGTAGGTGACACAAGTCTTAATAATTGAGTAGAGGTGACAATTACTTAATTATGGTTTAAGAAAGTTTTGAAAATTTCAAAATAACCCATAAGTTTTTAAATTTATACTTTGATCCAAGTGTTAGTTAATATATAATGGGGAATGAAGGGAAAAAAGATGCCTTTTTCTCTCTCCTCATACGTTGTTATTTTCTCTCTCTTCACGATATTTGTTGTTCGTTGTTGTTGTTGCTTTATTCATCATCTTCTGATTCATTATCATCATCTTCATATTCTTCTTGCTGACCATTGTTGTTGTTGTTGTTGTTACCCCAACTGCTGCTCTTTGACCAAATTCTTATGTCAAATTTTATTTTATAAATCACTTTCAACTTTGGAATTAACTTGAGAGGAGACTTTGGTAAGTCAGATTATGCTTTTTAGTTGAATCTGGGTAACTATTAGTGTGTTGTTTTTAAAACAATAGCTTGCACGCGAACATGAGTGTAATACAAGAGCAATCAGTTTAAACTGATCCATTATCTGTGGTAACAGATAAATGTTCGGTTGTAACAGTAGACTCATGTTGGATGGATTCATGTTTAAGGGTTTTAGGTGCCCGTAATATGAATAGAATAGATAGGTATTCTGTTGTACCAGATTAGTAATCTGTTTCAATAGATAAATAATCTGTTTCATCAGATTACTAATATGTTTCGAACAAAAAAATTCAGATACAACTCTTGTCACACACAAAACCTAACAGATAACTCATATGTTCTTACTATTGATACTGGAATCAAATTATTCCTTCATTGTAGACATGTCATTCGTTAAGAAATAGAAATAGACAACACGAAAATTAAATAAGAAATAAAAAGTCAAGTGCATCAAACATAATTTTTTATAAAACAAACAAAAAAAATACATAGATAACAGAAAAAAAGCTTAATTATTATTATCATCATTATTAACATCATTATTATTTGTATGGCTAGCCGGCTAATCTTCAAATGGCAGCAACATCGCCCTCTGCAGCCTGCGTATCTCCCGCAGCATCCTTACTCTAACGGCGGCCAACTCCCAATACAGGTCATGAACCTCCTACTGCAGTTCCCTCATGGCGTCTCGTAAAATAGCGACATCCCACACAGGATCAGCCATATCTAAAAAAGGCATAAGTTGACAAACACACACGTAAACACAAAAGTAAAGAAAAAGAAAGAATTCAAATGTAATGTAATACAACGTATATTTACACAAAAATCAAGAAAAAAACTTACCAGAGACAGGAAAAAGCTATCAAGTCCTTGAAGAGAAATTAGTTGAAGGTGTAACAAGAACGAGGAATAAATAGTGTGTAGTAGAACGAATGCTTGAGTAAGGAGGAACCTACTTATATAGGATTGAACTTGAATGAGTTGGGCAAAAAATCGCAACTGTTCACCTCCATTTATTAATGACATTCTTGATTACTTTATAAAGTTATGACTTAATTAAATTAATCAATATTATAATAAGTCATGACTTTTCAGCTTTATTATTATTAATAATTAGTTCTTTCCAGGAATCATTTTTTTTACACTGTTTCGGACAATAGATAATATATCTGTTGCATCACATAAATCATTTGTTACAATAGAGATATCATGATTTACAACAAATAGATAACCTGTTGTGATAAGTCATGACTTTTCAAATTTATTATTAAAATAATTAATTCTTTACAGGAATAGTTTTTAATTTACAATGAGTTGGACAACAGATTATATATCTGTTGCATCAGATAAATCATCTGTTACAATAGATATATCACCCATTGCAACAAATAGATAACCTGTTACATAAGATAATATATCTGTTGCAACATATAATATATATATATATTTTAAAAAATATATTATCTTCATGACATTCAAATTTTCTGATTTTTTAATTATATAAATTAATAAAGCAGATTTAAAGGCGCAACTGTTCACCTCCATTTATTAATGACATTCTTGATTACTGTAAAAAGTTATGACTTAATTAAATTAATTAATATTATGATAAGTCATGACTTTTCAACTTTATTATTATTGATAATTAGTTCTTTCTAGGAACCATTATTTTTAACACTGAGTTGGACAACAGATAATATATCTGTTGCATCAGATAAATCATCTGTTACAACAGTTATATCATCATTTGCATCAAATAGATAACCTGTTGCATCAGATAATATTACTGTTGCAACATATAATATATATATATATATATATATATATATATATATATATATATATTTTAAAAAATAAATTATCTTCATGACATCCAAATTTTCTGACTTTATAATTATATAAATTAATAAAGCAGATTTAAAGGCGCAATTGTTCACCTCCATTTATTAATGACATTCTTGATTACTGTAAGAAGTTATGACTTAATTAAATTAAATAATATTGTGATAAGTCATGACTTTTTAGATTTATTGTTAAAATAATTAATTGTTTACAGGAACCGTTTTTTATTTACAATGAGTTGGACAATAGATTATATATCTATTGCATCAGATAAATCATCTGTTACAACACATATATCATCCGTTGCAACAAATAGATAACCTGTTACATAAGATAATATATCTGTTGCAACATACAATATATATATTTTTTTTTAAAAATATATTATCTTCATGACATTCAAATTTTCTGACTTTTTAATTATATAAATTAATAAAGAAGATTTCAAGGCACAACTGTTCACCTCCATTTATTAGTAACATTCTTGATTACTGTAAAAAATTATGACTTAATTAAATTAATATTAATCAATATTATGATAAGTCATGACTTTTCAGCTTTATTATTATTAATAATTAGTTATTTCCTGGAACCGTTTGTTTTACATTGAGTTGGACAACAGATAATATATCTGTTATATCAGATAAATCATCTGTTAAAATAGATATATCATGATTTGCAACAAATAGATAACTTCTTGCATAAGATAATATATCTGTTGCAACATATAATATATATATATTTTTTAAAAAATATATTATCTTCATGACATCTAAATTTTCTGATTTTTTAATTATTTAAATTAATAAAACAGATTTAAAGGCACAACTGTTCACCTCTATTTATTAATGACATTCTTGATTACTGTAAAAAGTTATAACTTAATTAAATTAATCAATATTATGATATGTCATGACTTTTCAACTTTATTATTATTAATAATTAGTTCTTTCCAGGAACCATTTTTTTTACACTGAGTTGGACAACAGATAATATATCTTTTGCATCAGATAAATCATCTGTTACAACAGCTATATCATCTGTTGCTTCAAATAGATAACCTGTTGCATCGAATAATATTACTGTTGCAACATATAATATATATA